>NC_084919.1:3409764-3540193 GCF_949316345.1 Pungitius pungitius | reverse complement strand
CCCCCACGGTGGGGGCCTTTTAACTAAAACTCACTCCCTTGAAGAGAAGGAAAAAAAAAAAAAAAGGCTTAATTGTGTTCAGTTGACTTCCTTGGATGCAACAGCCCTTACAAGTTAATCACCCAGGAAAGCCTCTTAGTGACAGCTATGCCTTAATTGCATACCAGACGGTGCCCATCAATTCGGGATGGCAGCAAATACACACATTCCACCTTCATGGGAATGAGACGTCCTGTCGAAAAAAGAAAACAAAAAACGTTTGGCTCCCTCTGGGAGAAAGAACTCTTCACCTGAGGAAACCCTCTGCGGAGAAGAGGGGCCTTCGGGTTGTGTAACTCGGATTCCCAGATTCCCACGGAGCTCCTCACATGACCCTACCGGACTCCTTTTTGTGTTTGTACCCTTCGGGGGTGAAACTATCGCCAAGGGGTCGAAACATTAAAAAAGTCAAAACAAAAACAAATGGGGGGGGGGGGGCGGTGCGACGGTTGAAAGGTGGAATGCGGCGTCTGTTTATGTGCGATGGTACCGTGCCCACTGGCTCCGCTCCTCTGCTCGCTCCACACTGCGCTTCAGCCGCTTGTCCGAGGAAGTGAGGTGGAGGGGGGGGTGAAAACACAGTTTCCACACAGCAATAACTTCCCCCCCACCCCCACCCCCCCACGACATCGAACCAACATTGCTTCAGCGTCCCTCAGCGCTCGCCGTGAAAATGTCAGACCGGCTCTTTTCATCTGAGGGAACTCCTATCTGATTTACTCCCCCCCCCCCCCCCCGCCCCCCTTCTTCCTCAGATGAGGCGCCTGTTTGTACAGGGCCATGTTTCATTTGAATATCAAAGCCCTGCGAGGAGGTGGCCGGACACTTTAAATGCCATTTTTTTGGGGGTTTCTCTCAAGGAATGTGACCGCTTAAGTGTCCCTGACGGAGGGACCTGTTTGCTGAGACAATGCGCCCTTTGTGGCCTGCGGGGGTGACGGTAATCTCTATCGATCTACTCCATGCTCCCCAGAGGAGACGTACGGGCACAGAACACCCATTTGCATCTTCGTGAGCAGCTCCTTTAGGGCCTCACAATTGCGATGGCATTCAAGTAGCTGTTGAACAGTTTTTTTTCATGGGGGGGGGGGGGGGGGGGGGGCATGAAACCATACCTGGGAACTTGCTAAAGGAACGACATTTGTCTCCAGCGTGAGGACAAAGATCTTCTCTAGCTATTCTATTGTAGCTGTAGTTACTGGAATATACTGTATGTGGCCGTCGTGTTTTCACATTAAAGTAGTCTAATATGAGTAAATATAGTACTACAGTGTCCACAATATGAGGCATAACTTATTAAAAATGCATTTCCAATATGCTAGATTGCAAAAAAAATGACATTCATTTTTCATTTTTGGGGGGTGTAATATGCACATATCCTTCCTAAACAACTTGGGAATTTATATTTGAATACTTCAAGTATTGCATCACTTCATTGGTGCATTATAACTGACAAACTGTGAAATCGAAATTGTAAAGTACAAACCAAAGGGCCTGTAAACCGATACAAGTGTATTAGAGAGAGAGGCATACGTTTGTTTGGGAAATGGTGACCTTGCATGAGGACAAAAGGGAACCCAGTTTACACGAAGATGATAATTTTACGGTACAAACCCAAACAGGGACGGAACTGCAGTACATGAAGTTGCGGGAGATCCTGCAGAAGGAGAAGGAGTCAAGATGACCGTGTTTTAATTCATCTTAATGCTCTTATTTGTGCAGAAACACGTTTCATAAATGTCGGACTTCGGTTAGCAGAGCTACTGTTGCAGCCTGTCTGGCCTTTCTTTGTGCCTTTTTTTTTTGTTAAAACAGATTAAGCCGTAAGAAAATTCCTGAAAACAACAAACAAAAACATGAATGCACGATGGCATTGTGTTCTTGTGATAACACTATCGGACATCTAACTCTTGATGTTCTTTGAGTCTACCTGTATCCTCAAGTTTTTACAACAAAGCCCAAGCCTTGGCCCTATCTTTGTTTTGAACTCTCAGCATTTTTTTTACAAAAGCACTGCAAGTATCTCTCGGATTGCTGCAGTTTATCAAATTATTTCCCCCCAGACTGGCACGTTATGTTTAAATGCTCCATTCCTATGTTGGGATGTGGATGTCACAAAGATGAATTATTTAGGCTAGATCTTGACTTATAAAATGTTGTCCTTGGAGGCAAAGTTTTTATTAACTATTATAAAGCCAAGTTATTTATGTGTATTTGAAATTTTCTGTTTGCCATGCAACCGTTAAAAAAATCACAATAACGTGTAATACACGTACGTGGGCGCAATTCAAATCGAGCTGTTACCTTTTTTTTTTTAGGGTCCTCTTTCTATTCTCGCGAGATTTCAACAGACCGGAAGAGACGACGGTGAAGGTCGGGACGTAAACATGGCAGCGCGCGGTGTGCTGAGGTCTGTGTGGACCTCGTTTTCCAGTTTGAAATTAGCGAACACGAAGGTCCAACGTGGGGTGAATATTCCACAACTGTCTGCTGTAACCATTCAGAGCCGAGGCATCCGCCAAGGTAAGACTTGTGTGTGAGTAAAGACGTTAGCCCGCCGATGTAAGAACAGCTAATGTTAGCTAGCATATGCTAACGCGAACACACTGACAAGCGAATAGAGGCACTTCACTCGAGTACAGCATACAACGTTAAACCCACCCAAAAACAACAAAGAAACACTACACCAGTGGAAGCTTGTTTAAGAATGTCACCATAACCCGTAGCCTCAGCTAACCACATATGCTTTGGCCCCACATTAGGAAGACATTAAAGTTTGTTTTTTTGTATTTAAATATCTGATCAATAATCTCTGTTTTGCAGTGGTGGAGAAGCAGGAGGGTAAAACAACAACGGTAAGTAGATCTAGACTAATCTGCAACTGAAAACGTGTTGTTGTTGTTGTCGTCTTCTTAGTGAATTCTGATCTAGTATGCTATTAAAGATAACACACTACAAGACACTTAAATAATGAACATCTAAAACCCCTTATGGCTTTCTTTCCCCCATTGTTATATTGGGCTTTTTAACCCAGAATGGTGCAGTTTTCAGACACTGGATCTGCTCACCCTTTTCTTCTCACACGTATTCTCTCTCACACCAAAAGGAACAAAATGAAACACGTTTGTGTGCAGGCTCAATACATCACAGCACAGAGTCATTTTGTCTTCCAAAGCACGATGGCTCACGGTAACATAAGCTAGTGGGAATGTCCAGTTGACCTGAGGAGGAACATATTTGATCACTATCTGTCAGATTGAGGGACAAATAGCGGACGTTCCAGCGGCACCCGAGGCCCCGAACCCCGCAGCCAAGTGTCCTATCTACAGATGGAATCTGCAGCACAAATACAACTACACAGTAAGTCCGTCTACAGGGATGTCACGAGCAAAGTCAATGACGGGCATCCTACAGCGTGTCAGCTGTTAATTGGGTCTGGTTTGGGTCGCTCCAGGACGTCCTGTTGCTGAGTCAGTTCATCAGGTCAGACGGAGGGATGTTGTCAAAGAAAATCACTGGTCTCTGTCCAGAGGAGCATCGCAAGATCGCCGTCTGCGTCCAGATGGCTCAGCGAGCAGGTCGGTCCATGTCCTCGTTTGTGGAGTTGAATACTCACACCCATGAATTACACATGTGAAGTGACTCTAAGATGTCAGCAAATTCCAAGCACAATTTAGTATTGCATTGAATCAGATGCTTTGGTTGTACCATCTCAGGGGAAACATTTTATAGCAAACCAAACGACCAAAATGACATTTTGTCGATCTGTTGTGATGAATAAAATTGTAATATTGTTTTTTTTTAAATTAATTATCAACACATTTTTAGAAATGACTCTTTTGGTTGATTAGTCGATCAAAACTCAAGACACACCTCTTTAGACTATACCTCCAGTAAAATACTAACAAATTGTAGCACTTATATTGTACTTAAATGGCACTTATGTAGAACGTGTTTTGAAACTGCTTATTTGATGAAAATTGTACTTTCTTGTTACTTGTTCTTCTAAATTTGTATCTCTACGATTGAAATGCACTTATTGGAAGTCGCTTTGGATAAAAGCGTCAGCTTAATGGCATGTAATGTAACGTAATAAAAAGTTTAGTTTACTTTCAGCGATGTTGATCTCAAAGACGTTCAAAACCCAAACCGGGAGAAAGTTCTAGAGCCTGTTGGATCGCACGTATCTAATTCGTAGCATCAACGGTCCTGCTTCACTAATGGCGGATTTCAATGACTTTAAATAGTGTTTTCTCTCCCTTGAAGGTCTGCTCCCTGACCACAAACCCAAACTTCCAGAGGGCCACGTGCCGAGGAAGCCCAAGCCACAGCTCAATAGGTGATGTACACACACGTGTCCGCCTACATGTTGTGTGTGTTTTCTATCCAGTGTCCGTGCAACTGAAACCAGCAACGATTTTCTCTTGTACAGATACCTCACTCATTGGTCCATTGACACGGCGAAACCCATATACAGAAGTGGACTGAAGTGGTGTAAGAAGCGCATGGCGGTTGGCAACCGGCTACTCCAGGACAATGTGCGTTACGGTGTCAAGCACCTCAACATAAGACACTGAAGGACCCACGGCCTGGTGAATCAGAAGGCCCCCCCCCCCCCCCCCCATGTCATGCAGAGACGTTTGTGATATCTCCGTGAGAAAGGGCCTAAAAGCTTCACCCGTCTGTATTTATTCTACCTTTTGTTTATCGAGCTGCGTCACCCTTTCAATGAGGCAAACTCTGCCTGACCCCGGAGCGTCTTTTCTGTCTCTGCTGCGTTTCAAAAAAACTCCCTTGAAGTTTGCGACTTTGTGACAACCCAATGTGAGCAACGACTGGGTCAGTGTGACAGTTTTAAAGTGGGTGGTATATTGACTGTGTATACTCAAGGCAACGCAGATGTGCAAATAAAAATGGGTCTGCTTACTCTGCCTCTCGAACATGTGGTTACTGTAAAGGAATGGCTTCTTTACATCGGAACCGAACGCAACAAAGAGCCTGTGGACAAACTGCAAGACTGTATTCATTTGAGTTTTATTTGTTTTAAGACGAGAGCAACAGTCGTGGAAAATGTGAACATAGATTTAATTCCGAGGGTTCATCTGAACAACAGAAACAACAGAATTCTTAACTCCAAACGCGTGCAGGGTGTGTAAAATGTTTCTTTTTCACAGCATGAAGGGAAGGTTCAGGTTCTGGGTCCCGTCGCCCATGTAGATGTATCCGTGCTGCGGCGTCATAGGCAGATGGAAGAAGGTCAGGCCGAGCCACAGCAGGCTGCGAAGCACGCACACGTTGCCGGCACATTCGTACTGAAGACTCCATGATCCTAGACACACACACACACACACACAAAGCAGGCTTGCTATAAACAATTGCTGTTAAAAGGAGGAGGAGGAGGAGGAAGAGGCTGCCAAATCATCAGGCCATAGTAATCTTTAGAAACCCGCCCGAGATGATTAACCTGTATAGAGGAAGTAATAATCCACTAAATCCACCTTTTGTGCTTTGATATTCACAGTCAAACCTGTTGCTTAATATGTTTGGGCGTGACTGTGACCCAGACAGCTGAGAACAAGTTGCTACTATTTAATGTAAGTAAATAAAAAAAATTGAAAAACGCTTTGTTGTGGGAGAAGGCGTGGAGCTCAGAGGACAGCGCCTGTCTTTAAGTTGAGATACATCGCACCACGCGGGGGGGGGGGTTCTGTTTGAACAATGTTACCCCCCACCCCGCGGTCCGGTGAGGAGGGCCGCAGTGAGACAGCTGTGTAACGTCTGCCGCAGGGATGACGCCGCTGGCATCCGCATTGACTCACAGAACACACGCAAGCATATACACACACACACACACATACACACACAATTGAGAGGCCTCCTGATACATCACACAGCTGCTGAACACACAGCCATTTCAAAAAATACAATTTTGCTTATGGTTTAACAGCTCAAATAACTAAAGCTTCCCCTCAGGATTTGAATACAAAAACCAGAAAGACTTGGTTTTCTGCTTTGAACTAGACTCATTATATGCTACTCAAATCTTTTATTTTGAAATGGAATTTTTAGGTAGTAACTTGTCACCTGTAAGCTTACAGGAATTGTTTATCGTTTGATTTTTCCACGGATGTGAGCAGCCACATCGTCGTCATCATTTGACCTTGGTTTGGTCCTCCTCCCAGGTTTTGTTTTTTTTAAAATGACAGAATGATTATCTGTAATTTCCCTCGGAAGAAACTGACCATAGTTGGCCATGAGGCCAGATCCAAAAGCCCAGACATTCCTCATCCAGCAACAGTCATCTGGTTATCATACCGCTCTACGCACAAGTTCTCCCGACATGTTCCCAGAAGACCCTTTCCGTCAGGTAGGCGTGTTGGGCGTCTTTCGTCATGTTCGTCTGACCGTTTTACCGTGGAAGTGACTCCCTTTTCACAAACGGTTGAATCACCAATGTGATTCGCCGCTAAGGTCACACCTCACCTCGTAGTTATGCAGTAGTAGTGTAGGCGGTTTCGGGAAACGGTTGATTGAGAATGACATTTTTTTAAAGGCCTAAAATAATGATGGATTGGGATCAGAGGATAATCTTCCTGCGTTGCTTTGACAGACCGAAGTTCTCCAAACAAAACCTCTGAAGCCTCGCTGGTCACGAGACGGATCGGACGCGGCTTGATGTGCTTCAGTAGCCGCGGTGGGCGATGATATCTGTCACGACTCTGCGGTTTCACCTTTCGGGATGTCGCCGCTCAGCGCGTCCAGGAAGTCGATGGCTGGACTCAAATCGCCCCTTTCCAGGATGCTTTTCTGATTCGGGTTCTTTGCCTTTCTGAAGTGAAGGAAGTTGTCGAGCTTCTTTGCTTCTGAGTGGGACAAACCTGAGAAAAAAAAAAACAACAAAAACAATGCACATTGAAAATTAGGCCCAACATACCAACCAACAGCCCCTCATGGAAGGCCTTTCACATGCGACACTCCACGAAGAGGCACAGGCTGAGGTGTGTTTACCACCGAAGCTGCGGTTGACGTGGACCAGGCCGCGTGGGCTTTTGACGAAGGCGCCGCGCGGCACCACGGACGCTTCCTCGTCAATCTGGTGGACCGCGACCGCGAGCCGCGTCTCCTCGCTGACTGTGGCCTGAAACCAAGGAACAGTCCATCTCTCTGCACGTGACTTGGGGTTAAAACACTTGTTTCCATGCTCAGAGTGATGGATGCATGATCACAAGCTACCCCCCCCCCCCTCCCCCCACTGGATCATTTAAGCACCACTGAGCAGTGTAGAAGCCACTGACCACTACTTCGCTCTCCACGGCACCATCCTGTCCTTCACTCGTCTCCAGGCGCTCGTACACGAAAGACGGGTCTCCGATGAAGCGCCTCTTCGCGGCGATGGACACCTCTTCGACCATGGAGTCTGTGGCACTGGGGAGCAGGAACCAGTCCATGCAGTTGAAGCTGCGTGTTGGGAGACCAAAAAAAGGGGAGGGGGTGGGGGGGGGGGGGGTCAAACGGGTGACGTCATTTGACAGACGTGGAGCCGCTGCGGAGCGGACAGGCTGTATGTCACCTGTAGAGGTTCTTTTTATCCAGCATCTCGTCTTCTCCTCTGCCCTGAGCGATGAAGTAATCCTTATTCAATCCGAATATTTTGCCCCAGAGCAGGACTCGGTGGAACTTGTAGTTTTTCTTCAGGAGCACCATGGAGGTCTGCAGGGCGGCTCTGTGCTCCACGCTCAACGTGCACCCGTTACCGGCCACCAGGTCCAAAGAATAGAATAACGAATTCGAGTCCATCGTTTTTTTAGTAGTTAAAGGCGTTATAGATATTAGTTAGTTAAACGATATCCGTGTTTTAGTCGGCCCGTTTGCATACAGCTAACCCCTGACCAAAGGCAAACGCTAGTGTGGTTTCTAATGACAACAAACCCTTGTTGCGCCGATTGTCATGGCAACGCGCGAGTATGTTTTTTATTTTGTTTGTTTAGTTTTTAGTTTTTTTCTTCTTCTCTTTAATCGTTTGTTTTTACAAGCGTGTAAATACCACGTCTAAAACCGCAGCGAAACAAAAAATGTTTGACGTGTGACTTCCGGTGTGTTTATACAAACCAGAGCACTCCCCGAGTCGGGTGTGACGTCACGACCCCTTTTCAAGTGCGTGCGTGCAGGCAGAGGCAGCCGCGAGGAGGGCAGACGTGAGTACGTCCATGGTCACGTGGCTCTATTTAGTCTATACCCGTGAAGAATAAACCCCATGATGATGCTGAATGATACCGATGCTTAAACATAATTCCCTTTGGGTGAAACAGCAATGAACGTGTGTCCCTTTTATGATGAATCTTAACATTGCTCATTGCTCATCTAAGTCTCCCAAAACTATTATTATAATATTAATGATTCATCTATAAAGGATCTCCCAGTCTGTTCTCTAGTAAATCATAATTATCCTCCATTTGCCCCCAGCAGGAGTTAATCCATTCAACGATTAGTCTATTATCAAGTTGTCCTCATTTGTCTCTTTATAAACTAATCACTCTATAAAAAAGGGGGGTTTAGGATTTATTCATTAACTAATAGTGAACTATCAGTTAGTTCCTCATTAGTTTCTCATTTGTTCCCTCAATTTCTTATCTGCTATTATAAAATTATATAGACGCCAGTTAATTCATGACAACAGGCGACAGGTAAATTAACATCCTACTGGGATAAGACAAATGTCTCACACACACACACACACACACACACGCTACAATGCATTAATGTCACTTTAAATGCCATTTTCTTTTTCTGCTGCTCGGTGTGCAGCCCCCCCCCCCCCCCCCCCCCACTCCTTCTCTCTGTGACTAAGGAAGCACACACACAGTTTTGTGTCTGGTAGAACCAAATGTCTAGATGACAGAATCACTTAAGCTCTTTGCACAGCTGGCAGGATGCGTGCTTAGATCCGTCTATGGTAACGGGAGGCCATCCCAGGGCCCATTTATACCACAGACAGTTATTGTGTGTGTGTGTTGGTCTGCACAATTGTTCATTAGAAACAGCCTGTGAGCACGCTGACGTTCACCCAAAGAGGTGTCTAGAAGAGACAAGTTTTACTAACTGATACCTTTTGGCTTTAAAGCTTTTTGCTGTTAGACGCGGCCTCCCCGCTCTCTGGGATACGGACTCTCCGAGCAGCGCATGTGGAGCGAATCCTCTCCTAGAAGAAACGTGCTTGTTTGGTTTGCCTTGGCTCGCGGCCACCAGCCCTGGACCAGTAGACCCAGTGTGACGCCTGGCTTGAGTTACCGGAACGATTGGCTTCTGCCCCAACGAATGATTTTGGACCGTCCCGTTCGCCCTAATTGCGGTCGTTGATCCTATTTCCGTCCCTCACCTCGGTTGATGCTCTTGGCTTCCACTGTAACGATTTGTTCTTTTTACATAGATGTGACACTTAGATGGATAGATGTGTTCTTATCTGATTGGAGTCGTTCTGATCCTCACAACCTCACATATCAAAGTTTCAAACCATGTAATCTGTCCCGTTTGTGGATTATTTGACTATTTGTACTAGGCCTTGATTCTGTGGAAATACTCACCTTTCGAGGAAGCGGGGATGTGTCTGAACACACCCCAAATGGGATTCGCAGGAGACGCGGCGCTTGTAATTTAATCGTCCGCCTCGTTGCCCGCTGCCCACTCGCCTAATCCTGCATCAAATCCCAGATTTCTTACCGTCGCGTCAAACCGGCCCCAAATATTCATGTGAAGCCTGCTTTGTTTTGTTGCGACTCCCTCGGGCGTGGGAAGGCAATTTGAATCCAGCAGGGGAACAATGAAAACTGTTGTCTAAAAGAGGTCAAGAATACCAAAATACAGAGAATGGCTTTTGCATGAAAAAGAATAAATAAAACATGAATGAATGATTAGGAGAAAAAAAGTGAGGTTTGATTTCATGGGGTTTTGTGACTTCACGAACCCGTCTCAGGCCGGTTCTCTGGAGAACCGTTTTTTTTTAATAACCCCTAACGCCCATTCATTCCCATGCCACACTGCACTTCCCGGCCCTCTGTGTGTTTGGCTGTAATTGTCCAAACAAAAGGGCCTCGGTCTGGAGTCACATGCTCCATCAGCAGCGGTGATTTCAGCTGCCTGGCGCTCTGCCCCTCTGGCCAACGCAGTGCACCAACAGAAAAAAGAGGGAGGGAGGGAGGGAGGGAGAGTGGGGTGACTTCCCTCCCTGAATACCCCACACAGAAGAGAACACACACAAGGGCGGCCCCTCTGCAGCCCATCCACTCACTCGCACAGACAAACACACTCTCGAGCTTGTGGCTCGGGGGATGTCACCCCATTAGAGCTGGCAGCAGCGGAGGTTGGACGTTTTTGGGAGTTTGGGGAGGCCACCGAGTGACTCACACAGACACACAACCCCCCCCCCCCCCCCCGTTTCCCAATCGGACGGGGAGGGAGGTGTAAGACTCGGCAGCGAGGCGTCCTGTTTCTGTCCCCGGTCCCCGCTGCTCTGGGAAACTCGCCTCCCAGGCGACCGGCGTTGCCACGGCGCTAATCCTGACGGACAAAAGGTGGGAGTGCACGGCGGAGCACGGTGCTGCCAGAGGCTCCCATTGGCTGGCACCGGCCCACGCGATGCCCCCCATTGGCCAGCGCTATGTTTATATACAAATTGGGGCAGTCAAGAGGTCACATCCATCGATCTTGGTGGTGACATGAAGGAAGCCTGACCTCGAAACCTCCGAACTCCAAAATGGGGTTTATTCCTATTTAATACGCACACACACACACGCACACGCACACACATGCATACACGCATGGGGCTGTTCCTTGAGTTCAGTGGCCTGGGAGTGCAGAATCAAGTGAATGCTGAGAGAGAGAGAGAGAGAGAGAGAGAGTGAAGTGACTTAATAATGGTGTCTGTGGTTGCACAAAAGAACACACGACAACAATACCAAGAATGCACCGAGGCCACTGAGTTCAGGGAGCCGCACACCTACATACAAGCGCCGAGCTTTTAGATTAACTCTGGATAAATATTTTGATCCAGAGAAGGGCGTGTTGTGTAAACTCGTAATACGTAACACAGGGCAAAATACTGCTGAGAAACCCGATAAACCAGCAGCAGGTTTTTAGGTGGTGTGGACGGTAACTTACTTAAAAAAAACCAGTATGTCATTGAGATTCGTTTTGTGCTCACATGTTTGGTCCCAGTTCTGTAAAGGGGAGAGTCAGAGATCATCTGCTGAGGACCTCTTTCTTCCGTTCTCGTGTCTGCACCAAATACGAAGCTGTACTGACAATCAGCTCAGCACAAACACAAGCAGCAGGCGCCATCCAAACAATCTATTTAAGGCTGGAGCTTGATATTTAGCCAGCTCTCATCGCCCAGTAATATTTTAACACGTATTCTCTAAATATCCTGTAATTTTTTTTTCTTTTTCCAACAAGCACGCACCAAAACAAACAGTGAAATTTGTTAACATTTATATCCAAACTTGCGGCCAAGTTGAGCTGTTTCTCATTAGAGGGTTTGTGTGTCTAATGGATTCAGCATCGGCGTCTGTGAGAACATCTGGATGAGCCCGTTGCAGGATGCTACAAACCGCTGACAGTTTGCATGTTGTTGGATCAAACTCTTTCACTTCCACACACACACACACACACACACACAAAAGCCCCCCCGCCCAAAAAAACCCACGTGGGCCCGAAAACTGAGCCTGATCATTTGTGCTTCCCAGGCTCCTGCAGCCTTAACCTGCACATTTCTTGCGTCTCTCTGTAGCATCGAGGGCATCGAAGCACACGCGGAGCCCCGTAGACGCCGTATCGGGTGTCCAGCATCATGCGTCTCTTCCCCCCCCAGCTCATCCTTGGAGCCACTTGACGATATCTGTAAGTTGTTAGTGCCCCCCCCCCCCCCCCCCCCAGCTTTCCCATCTGACCGTTATATCCGTTCGGATCTCTCTCCAAGTCTCACGCGGAGCGCGTTTATTGTGGTTATTCGATTTTCATCCCAAAAAAGAAAAAAAAATACAGGAAAAATTGTGGGTTTCGTTATTGCTTTTGACACGCTGGGAATCATTCAGCACTGGGGGCAATGTTTTTTTTTGTTGCTTAATCGCAGACACACACCAACATGAAATAGTTAAGACTTTCTCTTTTGCAATGCTTCATCTTTGTCCGACATTAGGGGTAAAGCACGGTCAATAAACTTCATACAGATGTTATAAAAATCTGAACCAATATTGAAAGGTTTAAGTAAGAGACTTTGTGCCCAGTGACTAAACACAAGAGGGCACATTGGGACTTTGATGTAGAATAACAAAAACTAAAGAGAAAAATGTGTCAGATAGTTGTGGTTAAACAATATAAAGGACTGTTTTGACAGCTAATGTTCCTGATCTTTATTTTTATTTTCGAGAAAGATCCTCATCCAACAGTTTAAACCCGTCTCCGAAACCACGGCTAATAACCGCCATAGGTTAGCTTAGCACTTCATTACCCTTTAAGAAGTAGTCACTACAGGATCCTAAAAGGCCGTACGAGTCGAATAGAGGTTCTTATCAGCTGAGGCGGTTGCCGTGGTGAGAAAGGGGAAAGCAAAGAGGAAGCGAAAGACAAGCGAGACAATGGTGAAAGATCAGGTGAGGAGGCGGCGCCACTGGAATTGTGGCCCAGTAAACTGGCCCATTCCGATGTTAGAATGAGTTAGAAAATCCTCAATGAAACACTGCGTGCATTTGTCCTTTTTTTCCCCCCCTCCCACTTCTGTGGTTTTACAACCTAACTGCAGCTCAACAGCGCCTCCAGCTGGCAAAACACGCTCATGACCGCCAAGTTGTTTCTTTTGAATTTGAAAACTGCACCAATGTTTAAAGTTGACATTTTAGTTGCTGAGGGTTCATCTTAACACATCATATCCGATGACATCGTCCAGCACCGTACAGTTACGAGTTGGTGTTTAGTTCCTAAATGCACAATGCACATTTAAAGAAAGTCTCCAAAAACATAACTTCAGAGGACATTAAATAGAAATAAACAATGAACTGAAACATTGTCTCACCTTAAACAGTATTATAAAATTACAAATCAGGTTAGCAAACACTAAACAGGCATCTCTTGATATAGAAAGTGCATTATGAACATAAGGCAATGTTGATTATTTCCATGGCAGGTTTTGACCTCAAAAAGCATCACAAACATGGCACTGTGAAGAAATCTAGACTAGAACAAAGTGACAGAAAACTCTGCATGTTGGCCTCTTTGGCGTCAGTGTTGCTGGCTTGATTGTTCTGGTAAAACTTGCATAATAAGCTTCAGCATGTGCAAATAATAGATTAGATTACAGTGTTGGAATCCAACATTTTGGCTTGTTTGAAATGGCGAGTTTCATGCAAAAAATAACCCTTGGAGAATTGGCTAGAGACATGTACAGAAAATGACAGACGCATTTCAGATAGAACACATGTGTGTGTGGTGTGCGTAACAAGTGCAAAAAGTGATTAATAAATTAAATAAATTCCTGTCATTCCTGTAAGAGGCGATATTTAACACACTGTCCCCCTGCGGTACTTTTCACTCGTATCTATCCAAAAGCATCAGGCAAGAAAGTCCTGCTTTTTGCTTTTTGAAATGTTATTCTTGATATTGTCGTGTTAAACAATGAGATCAATAGAAAATTTAAAATATGGGTGATATCGTTAGAGCGAATTTATGCATCTACAATCCTATTCAAACAGCATTATGTCCAGTGTCCAGAGCTTTCCAAGCTCATAATTGCTTCGAAATGAATGAAACGACCAACGATTAGTCGCTAGATGTCGGCGGACTAAATGCACGACACCGACGGAAGTCTTCAAACGTGTGTGTTCGCGCCCCCCAAGAGGAAAAGTTCTCCCAACTCACTCGTACCAGCCCCCCGTGGGAGCAGACCGGTGTTTGTGTCGAGCGGCTCTTGCACCGGGCCCTTTGTGAACCGAGCAGACTTGCGGGTCAGGAGTCGTGGGCGCCGCGGCTCCAAAACTCGGCGCTCGACTCAGCCGTCCGTCGCCGTCTCGGGGGGGGCGGCGGCGGCGGCGGCGCGGGTCGGGCTTCCCTCCGTCGAGCCGTAGGCCTGCTGGTGTTTAGGAGCCTGTTCTGTGCTGGCAGGTGATTTGGGATTGAGCACTCTGGGAAGGTAGACCTGTAATTACACCGCACAAAAGGGATGAGTGAACCATTTTGTAGTGAACGATTTTTTTTTTTTTTTGTCCCCTGATGTAACCCCCGACACGTGATGCTTTACTGCGTGGAATGCACAAAGTATGATTCACAAACGAAATAGTGAAGGAACGGCACTCGAGTGCGTTTCGGTGTGAACGATCAGGCCTTCGGCGACGAAACATTGACCTCAAAAGCTCTGCTGTTTTACTTTGTTAATGAATTACAAACCACAAGGGCGACAAATCGGTTTATGGAATTTACAGCAAAAGCTCAGGTGAGTTAACTAAATACTTCCGATCCTCGTGTTCGCACTGTGGACTTTGCATTGGAACAAGTACAGTACCAAGGCGTTCTCTTCCACGGCCTCCACGGCGTCCTCTTCCTCCTCTTTCACCTGCGGAGAGAGAACACAATCCACATGAAGGCCTGAGGGGGGGGGGGGGGGGGGGAAGTGATTGAGGGGGGAGGGAGACTGAAACGAGTAAACCCTGAAACGCTCACCGCGTAGTTGTGCGGACTGAGGTACTTGAAATGGCCGAAGCAGGTGTAGCTGACGCAGATGGCGACGGTGACGCACAGGACCACCAGCGTGAACAGAGACGTGGCGGTCCAGAACCCTGAAACGCGGCGCCCCCAGAGCAGAGCGGAACGGCGGTTAGCGTCATTTACGCGCGAGTCTCGGGACACGTTTGCCCAAACACCTGTTTCCCACCTGCTCTGAGGACGGAGAAGAAGTAGAGCCATATTAGGCAGATGATGGGCGCGGCCACGGCCTGATTGACAGCTCCCAGGTGCACCTGGCGGTCTATGCGCGCAGGCAGGTAGGCAAAGTACAGGTTGTGTTTGTCCACCAGGTGCTTCAGCATCATGTACAGGAGACCTGATGAGAGTCACACACACACGCACACACGCACACACACACACACACACACACACACACAGACCTTCTAAAACCTCCGTGTAGAAGGGACAGGAGGAGACGTGGTGTTTGTATAGAACTGCGTGATAGACACAGAGGCCCCTGCAAAGAGCGACAGATGGATCTACCAACGACGGACGGATTTATTGGTTAAAGAAGACATCTTTTAGATGGAATAAAGTACATTTGATACTCAATATACAAGAAGCAATAAAAGTGTAAAAAAAACACTAAAACAAAGTGGTTGCAATTGATTGTGTGCAGCCTCAAAATGACTCACCGAAAGGCACGATGACGGGACAGATGATGCTGTAAGCCATGATGACAGAGAACACGCAGAGGGACCAGCCATACATGGCTCCGTATTCAAACTCGTACGCCTGATTCTGGAAACACAAGTCAGACGATTAGTTGAGGCTGTAAATTAAAAAAAAAAAAAAAACTCACACACACGCAAAAATGACTACGTTGTTATTTTAAATAGCGTCTCAGAGTGATGCTGCTACTGGTCTCATGGTACCAAGACATTAGGCTTTACACACCTGTTTCACATATTTCCTTTCAGCGGCAGAGCGGGCAAACGCCATCCGAATGATGTAAAGCAGTAACCCTGGCAACCGCAGCAACTCCATCCCAGAGCCCACCAGCGCCGCCGTGATCACATAGTTGACAAAAAATGCTCCTTGGTCAGGTAAGAACACACACCTGGGTGGAAAGGGGGGAAACAAAAAGTCAAATCAATCGAGAAAAAGATTAAAATGATTAAAGCAGGAAAGTTTAATCAGAGGTTTCTCACATATTTTTATGACCGTGTCGGTTTCAACAGATGAGGAAAACTCATATAAGCAATGCAAAGAAACGATTGCATTGCATTATGATTTAGTTTAATCTTGCGTAAATGCAACAATAGCACATGGCGGCTAAATAAATTATGGGGTGAATAAATTAGACGAAAACTGCATGAAACAAGTGGAGAGTAAAACAGATTTTTCTTCTCTTTATTATTAATTAATCAACGTGACAGATTTTTGTATTTATTTATTAAAAAAAGAACGGCAAGAAAGGGATTACTTACTCAAACTTCAGTTTCCCATCGGCGAGAAACTCTTTATCAAACAGCCAGCGGAAAAACACCGCAAGACTGATGAGGGCAACAACAACAAGAGAAATAGAGAAAGTCAAGCTGGGTGCTTCCCCAATCTGAAAGAAGGACTGTTGCTCGTCGAGGGTTACCTGGTGAGTCCCAGCGAGGGGAGGATCAGCACCATGAACAGCAGGAAGAAGTAGAGTTTACGCAGCATGCTCAGCTGCTCACTGGACCTGACACACACACACACACACACACACAGATGGGACCATTATTTCACAGCATTCCTCCCACCGAACGGGAATCAATCGCTTGCATCGCGTGTCTGTCTGTGGGCGCCACCTGCTCCAGTGTGCCTCTCCAATCGTAGAATAGTAAACTATGGTGGGCAGCAACGCAGAAAAGGACCACAGCAGGAGGGTGGGGAAGAACTGGCTGATGATGGGGCTCTGGGGGGGGGAAACAACACATTTTTATTTATTTATTTATTTATTTACAATAATAGCCGCGACGAGTCGGCGTCCGCGAGTCTCACGTTGAGATAGTTGATGGGCATCGTCACGTTGAACTTGTCCATGGTGCTGATGATGATGGAGGGAGTGGTGAGGAAGGTCAGCAGGAAGAAGAGGAAGAAGTTGAGCATCAGGTAGCGCATGAACCAGGTGAAACCTCCCACTGACAGATTGGCCCTGCGCGGAGGGGAGAAAAATTGTTAAATTAAGCTACAAATGACAATTCATCATCTGCATGCGGCACAACGTGTGTTAAGTGTTTCAGGCCTTACCAATACACATTTTTGGGGTGGGGTGCAAAGCTGACGCTCCACTTGTTCACTTTCAGACGGCCACTCTCCTGTGAAGGTTGCGGGAGCCTCCCGCAGCAGCAGCAGCAGCTTGAGCCGCCGCACTCGAGTGCGTTGAAGTCTTTCAGAATGCTGAGGTGAGCAAACGACAGCTGTTGGGGCGACGCACGTTAACCGGCGGGCCTGCTTCCAGCGGAAAGTAAATGTGCCCACGTTATTAAAAAAAAACAAACAAAAAAACAGCGCAGTCAGCCGCCATAACGCTGCTGCTGCCGCTGCTCGGGGGCGAGAGCCGCCCAGCTGCAGGACAAACGCCGGCGCGTCACGCCACGTCCCTGTTACCAAACAAAACACGGCTCCGGAGAGAAGGCGGAAACCGCGGCAAACAAATGGCAAAACAAACAACTGGAACTGAACTCGTCACGGGTCAAATGCCTCCCGTTGCGGCCTGTCAAATTTCTGGTCACGAGCTCTGTTAAATCAATCAATTAACCAGAAGGACACCCCCGAGGGGGGGGGAATAACATCCCGAGGCACGAGAAGTGAAAGTACCGGGTACTTCCTGCTGTTGACTTCTACTACGGCACAGTGACATACGGGACCCAGGGACAGAGCGAAAAAAAGAGCACCCTTGAACTGGAACTCACTACTTGGCCATGGCTTCGGTCTGCAGGGTGACGAAGGCCATCCCCAGGGGGCGCTGGGGCACCAGCTCCGTCTGTTCCCTCACCTGCTCCAGCAGCTCCTTTTCTTTAGCGCTGTAGTACTCGATGGCGTCAACCTGAGGAGACACACACACACACACACACACACACACACACACACACACACACACTCACTCATCAGGTGCGTTACCTGGCGGTACTGTTTGCTCGGACTTCTTGGGGGGGGTTCATCTCACCTCCTGGGATTTGGCGCCGCAGCAGAGTTGACCACACAGGCGGGGGTTGAACTCTTCCCGTTTCCCGGTTTTCCTGAGGGCGCGCTCGTAGTAGCACAGGTTCTTTCCCGCGCGCATCCTGTGGGGGAGGGGGGGGGGGGTGGAGGGTGTAGTTAACCCACAAGCAAACACGTTCGGGTCGGTTTAACTTGGTAAACATGAAGCACGGCTTAATATCCGTCATCGCTTTGAACACACACCCCTGGGCCTGCCTTCTCATGCTGGTGATTGCTGCTTACAAAGTGCACCTTATTTGTGTAAAACTAAAAGACTAAGGCTACAGGATGCTAAAAATAAAAGCTCAGCGGAGCTGCTGAGTTTCGGTGAAATTCTTTATTTTGGTTCGTCACTGCACGCTGAACCTCGACACAAAAAAATATTTAAAAAAGCGAGCATTCATTTGGTTGTTTATCGCTCTGACGTCTTACCTTTCCTTATCAAGGTGCATGAGCTTAGCCACGTTGTAACCCAAGGTCACAGCACACACTCGACAGGAAGGGTACGCCTCTCTGCACAAAAAAAAAAAAGAAAGAGTGGGGGCATCGACGAGGGGATCCAAGGACGCGGCGGTGAGAGGAAAACGCCACTTTATTTCAACGTTACTCACGTGAAATGAGTTTTCACAGCTTCCTCTGTCGCCGATTTAGGGACCGAACACACAAACAGCGTGTTTCTGGTCTGCAAGCAGAGAGAACACACAGAATAGAATCAGACTTACACACTCAGCTCCTCAGATTGGTGTAGTATAAAAAGAGAGAGAGGACGAAACAAATATCCGGAAAGGCCGAGACTCACCGTCTCTCTGCGGATGCCTTTCATTTGTGAGGTGTGGCGTCGCAGCAGAACGAGGGTCAGGATCAGGTACAGAGCCGCAAACACCGTGTGCAGCCACAGCAGGTTGTTGCTAGGGAGAAAAAAAAACAAGAAGCATTTTGTCTCCAGCGACCCCCAACATTATTGTTGTATTTTTAACATCCAGTTTTTACCCGTTTTGAAGATTCCCAATAGTTGTCCTCCCGAAACTCAGCGGATTATTATCTGGAAGAACATACCGTAAGTGTAAATGTTAATAAGAAGAGAGAAGAAAATGAAGTGGAAAAAGGTCAGAATAAAAACAACCTCCCCTCTGGATTTTACAAAAACAAGTGGTCACCATGATAAAAACAAGCCGCTGATGGGGAGGAGGTCAGCGCAGCTTTTGATCGGTTGACTCACATTTAGAACCATTAATACAAGCACAGCTGAGCCGTGAAATAGACATGAAATAGCCCTAGAAGTAAGTAACGGACATCGACGCACCCAGCAGGTCTCCAGACAAGTTGACGGGCAGTATGATGGCGAGGGAGGTGACGCTTATGACCAACAGCAGGGCGATCAGATGCCGCTGGAAAGACAGGTAGTGAACAGCGTCCATGCCACATCTGGCCTTAATCTTTCCTTCACTGAAACACACACACACAAACACACACAAAGACACACTGTTAAAAAGGGGGATGGCGTAAGCGGCAGGTGCACAAACAATGACGAGCGAAGCTCACTCACTCCATTCGGACGATGTACGGCAGCCAAGAGCAGAATCCCTGAACAGAAAGGCAGACGCTTTGATTATTTGGATGTTGAGTGGAGATTTACTGCCTCATGCTGAAACCGATGACAGAGATTTTATCTACACACCAATTCAGTCTCAACGTCGTCCACGCTGGACGACATGCGTCCATAGCGACGACGTGTCGACTCTGTGAACCTGACACACAAAGAACGAATCAGCCCGACGGATAAAGAACCGTCATCCGAGAACGTCACATCGGAAGTCTGCCCGGCGACAACTTGAGATCAAGGAACTGACCCGACGTTGTCCGCAACTAATGCCAGGCGCCCGTAGTCCCAAAACGTCCTCCTGATGAAGGAGAAGACCACCAGCAACACCTGCGGGTGGCATCGGGAGAAGAACCAACAAGCTTTCAGCTCAGGCCACGAAACCACACAAAATAAAGCGGGTGAAATAAATAGTTATTGGTCTATAATGACGCGACACGTACCATAAAGACACAGAAATCGAGCAGCAGCACCACGGGGATTCCTCCGAAGGCGATTCCCTTGAGGACGGTGCTCTGGGTGGAGGTGAAGCAGCCGGAGACGTTGGACCTGTTTGAGGCGAGTAAGGGCCACTCCTCCAACCACGGGGACGACATCACGCAGAGGAACCGGCCGTTGGTCTGCAGAGAGATGGTTGCATTTATTGAAGGAAAAAAAAAAAAGAGCAGTGATTTTACTTTAATTAAAGTCTCTCAAGTGAGAAAAAGCAGGTTCCTAGAAAGCGATGTCTTAGGTGAAGAACGTTTCATCCCTAAACAGCTAAAGGTGAAACCAGACGATGTCAGTGACGTCACTGGTCGCAGTCACATCCGTATCACAGTTAAGTCTGTGGGGTTTTTTGGGGGGGGGGAGGAGGAGGATTTCGTCACGCTGAACCATGACGACGCAGTAAAAGACAAAACAGCTGACACGGGGGGGGGGGGGGGGGAGACTGAGGTTTTCAGCTCTGGACCCCACATCGAGTCCCAGTCGTCACAGAGGTATCAACGACGCTGTGGCCGCTGAGATTTGTTTCCGTCAAAGCACCCCGCCATTAAAACGGAAGCGTCGCCAGGATCCCAACAGAGGAGAGAACCCGGTTTGACGGAGGCCGTTAGTCGGCGGTTCGCTTCCTTATTCTGGATACCCGTGTGGCCCCGAATGCGTTCAATAGTTTACACGGTTTATTCCGTGTTTTTTTTGCTTGTTTTTTTTTAAAGCAGCCCTTACGTGGAAGCACAAGATGGACGTAAGGTTTTCTAACGCTAATGAAGTTAACTTGTTTGCCATCGCCGCACTAACACAACATTCTCCAAACACAACTTTTTATTTAGTCTAGTTTGTTCTTCTCTACGTAGCGTAATCTCTCCTACCTGTAGGCTCGATCGCTGTTGTGTGTGTGTGTTTTTTTGTTGCTGTTGTTTGTTGTTGTATTCCTGCCAGAAGGGAAACTTCTTTCTGCAGTAAATAGTAAAGAAGGAGTAAGCTGCTCCTCTTCCTCTTTGCGTTCCGCGCATGCGCAGACGCTGCGGCGGGCAGGACGCACCTCGCGTCTCCTCGGCTCTTCTCGCGTCTCCTCGGCTCTTCTCGCGTCTCCTCGGCTCTTCTCGCGTCTCCTCGTTTCTGACGTTGCGGTGGGAACAGAGGAGCGAGTAAACAGTGACATTAAAAAATAAAAATAAAACAAATTTTAAGGAAACCCCTCAAGTTCCAGTCATACGTTTTATTCCAAACTCAAAACAAGAAGGGTTTCAATCCTCAAACAATGCATGCTGGGAAGTTTATTTTTAGAACTTAATTTAGAGAGTTGAGTGAAATCTCAGCAGTACATTCATTCAATCTAAGTTCTAAAGTAGTTTGATTTAAATGAGTGAAACACGTGTAGTGACACACAGTAAATGAGCAAAAAATGCAAAGAATTAATGTATGATTCAAATGTTTATAGTCCCTTAAATTGGCGACTTATTTAATGCCATTGTGACTTGTGTGTGGTTGTAATTTTCAGTTTTGCTCTTTTTCTCCTTACAGGACTCCTTCCTCATAATAAACAGGACCCGCATCACAGGTGGCTACTTAAAAGATTTCCTTTATTATGTCCAACCATCGGCCGAATCATCGCCAAGAAGAAAGCCAACCTTTTACTTCACACATCCACTAACTGACGCCTCACTTTAGCTTTTTCCCTGTTTGTAGCCTTTATGCCACGCTAAGCAAAGTTATTGCTATAACATGAACACGGTAAACACAACCCACTCCTCCTGCAGCTCTGCAGACATTCCTCTCACACCAAGAAGTCAGCGAAGCTCTTCTCTTTGCTCTCAATAACATTCCCTTTTCGACTTCTCCCATCTCACCTGATCACTGAGGTGAGATTTGCTTTTGCCGCGGTTTAAACAGGAATTCGGCGTAACTGGGGACACAGCGGAGAATCTGAATTGTTCCACATTCGAGGCATCACAGAAGAAGGTGCTGTTGTGGTTTGTAGGACACAGCGTGGCTAACCAATGTCACAGGCCCACATCAGATGTGCCAGTGGTCAAATTAACAAATCCAATGCAATTAGTCATTCAATTTACTGGGAGATTCTGGGGTTGCTGCGAGTGTTTCTCTCTCTCTCTCTCTCTCTCTCCTCTGGTTTTCCATTATGGGGATTTTTTTCTTCTTCTTCTGTTTATCTGTTGTGGTCTCGACTGTTCATTTCTGCTTCCCATGTCTCTCTGTGTGTATTCGACTCTGTGTGTGTGTGTGAATGTGTGCACACTGCGATGCCCCGCGTTGTCAATGTGTGTTTTTGTGTGTGTGTGTGTGTGTGTGTTTATACGCCAACATCAATCTACGTGTGTGTGTGTGTGTGGTGACTGTTCATGCCTCACTGTGGGACGCGTTGATTAGCGCTCACTGCGGCTCAGCTCCCAGCTGTCCTTGCGGGGCCGGGCTGCTGATTGAAACCAATCAGGCTTGCGATGGCCCCATCGCGGTGACCCCTCACCCCTCCCACCCCCGGCCTAATCACCCGCTGATTGGCCCACGCGGGGCCCACCCCCCCCCTCCTCCCCTCCCCTCCCCTCCCCTCCCCTCCCGTTGGCACGGAAGGTTAATTTGACCGGTGGATGAAGGCTCCAGGAGGGAATAGGAACGTGCGCTGGGTGATATTGCATGGATATAGCCCGCCTGTCAATCACCGCCACTTAAAGATGGAGCGGACGAGGGGAAACACTGACAAGCAGAGAGGGGACCATGTGGAGGGGAAGAAATGGTGATGTCGCCGTTAAAACCCCTTTTCAGCAGAGGTTTGTCTTTGGAAGCAGCTCTGACTCGAGGTCCACCCCACTAGCTGTTTTTTTTCTTGTTGTCTTCCCCATTTAATGGTGTTTGCACGGTAAACTGTGTGAGCAGTTGGAAGTGGTCCTGATGTAATAACCAACTGAAGAACACAGCAGGATGTGGTTAAACGCTCGGGGAAAAGCATGTGGATTATTGGCTTCCAATGTCAAGAATGAACTTTCATGCTCATGGTTTATATTTATTTTGTGTTATTTCCTTTCACTTACCTCCCCCCCCCCCCCCCTGCTGTCCCAATACGTTACTTAAATCATAATTTTGGAAGCAGGTCTGTGTAAACTAAGTATTGTAATTCATTCAATTGAAATATCACAATATTCAGTGAGTATGATCACAAGAAACGTACAAGTTAGCAAAAAAAAAGAAAATACTTACAATGATGTTTTCTTCATGAGTTGCATTGTTATTTTTGCAGGAAGTAAACTTTTTTTAATAGACACCTTATAGACAGATATAAGGATTAAAAACAAAGGATCTCTGGATTCCCTTTTACTGCCTTGCAGCTCTCTGTGTCAGGGTTCATCCAGACGGGGGCAGTGGTGTATTCAATGAGGAAAGCAAAGGGCTATTAATAGTCCACCGCTTTATGGTCAACTTGAATACTTGATGCTGTAGGTCGTTTTTTTTTAGTTTTTTCTTTCTTTTTATTTTTATAGGCTATGTATCTTTAAGCATACAAGTTCGTTTTCGACCTTGACAAAATAGCCGTGCAATGTATGTTAATGAGGTCCATGTCAGCTGACTAGTTAATGCAATGCTCCCACTCTCTTCCTTTTGTGTAAAGTATGTGGAATCATTCTTCTCAGTGCAAAGCACACAGACAATTTAGGCCCAGTGCTAAAAACAAACTAAAGAAACTTTCTCTCGCCGTCAACACCCTCCTCCCCCACATTGGTCTCACCCTCCTCACCCATGTCGGCCAATAGATTTCATCTGATCCCTGCGTGGTGGTGTGTACACTTGTGCGTGAGTGTGTGTGTGTGTTTGCGGCAGGTTGTACGCCCTCCTATGTCTCTGGTGGGCAGAATAATGTTGCCAGATTACCATATTATTACCATATCATTTCCATGTCATTACCACACTTCTGCCTGCGAGGTGTGTGTGTGTGTGTGTGTGTGTGTGTGTGTGTGTGTGTGTGTGTGTGTGTGTGTGTGTGTCCGTGCGCATGTGACTGAACTTTGCATCAGATCTTCAACTGTTTCCCTTTTGTGTTGCCCTCAAACACACATGTTCACACACCCACACACGCGCACACAATCTCCCCCCCCCCCCACCCCCGCGGGAATACACACATCCCTCTGACACGCTCCCTCTGTTTTTCACTGTCACAGACTCCCCATCGCCGCCCTGCACCCGTGTAAGCGCCTCATCGTTCTCAATAATCGGCCTTATTTGTTTTCTGTTAATCTAAATGCCAATTACAGTTAACCTGTTAGGGGAATAGCAACAATTGCTAACGCTTATTTTCATTGAAAGAATA
The DNA here is from genome assembly GCF_949316345.1 of Pungitius pungitius. NCBI lineage: Eukaryota > Metazoa > Chordata > Actinopteri > Perciformes > Gasterosteidae > Pungitius > Pungitius pungitius. Next base: position 3,515,807 of record NC_084919.1, on the reverse strand, counting down.
TCATTTTGACAGTGCGTATGTTTCTAAAACGTATACTTCCTATTTAATTGTTGATTAGAACTCTCATTAGATTGTTAAAATTCCAGCATTTCAAATTATGATATTGTCAAGACCTAAAATTAAGATGTCAACAGATGTCAGTAGAAGCTTAAAACTTGGCTTTGAGAATTCTCTTCTCAAAAATGTTGTCATGTTATCCAAATGGTCAAAATCATGAAAACGAAGTAAATTGCGGCCCTCGGTCTTATATGGAAAGCACCATCTGGGTTGCGATTACATAGAAATCTGAGATTATAATCCACATTTTCACCACGTTAAATGTCATTTTGTCTTTTGAAGTCCCAACTCGGTAAAACAGGTGTCGGATTGGAAACAAATGTCCAATTCAATTGAACCAGACCCCGCTTTTCCTCAGTCATCCATCCTCACTGTGCTGGAACACTGAACTCACTACTAACACATTTTGGATAAATGACAACCCAAAGTATTTCGTGCACATCCAGAAATGCTGCAGTAATGAAGAACAGGAGCCCTCCCCTGTAATTCAGCCAGTCAGCCATTCTGGCTCCCATCCTCACCCCACAAGGTCAGCCATTTTGGGGGTCTGCAGCTGCCAGAAAGAGCCCATTTAGTGAGGGGAGCATGTTCGGGGTCGCGCCCTTGTTTACATGGGGAGCCAGAACTGATGGTTTTAAAATGGCGTCCAGATGGTGACAGAGGCTTGATTGCGGCAGAGGGGGGGGGGGGCAGGGGGGCTTCTGTGTCCCGCCCCACTCCTGCTGTCCAGCTACTTCAGCTGAAGCCGCGTGCCTCTATCTGCTGCCTCTGTATCATCAAGCCGTTATTGTGCGTTTCCTCTGAGGATGTGACTCCTAGCCTTCGCATTATACTCTGTGCTATCACTGCCATCGCCAACCCCCCCCCCTCCCTCTGCTTCCTTTCTTTGCCCCGTATGCTTCCTCCAGGTTCACTCGTTGTCTCTCTCTCTCTCTCTCTCTCTCTCTCTCTCTCTCTCTCTCTCTCTCTCTCACTCCTCGAAGGAGCGCCACGCACCCGCCTGCAGGTGATGCTCGGCAGCGGTGTGTGTGTGTGTGTGTGTGTGTGTGTGTGCATTGTCCGTGTGATGGATTGGACAAACCGCTGCTGAATTATAGTGCCGCCGCCGCTGCTGCAAGCCCCCCCAGCCCCCTAGCCCACGCCTACAAAAGTACACGCTTAAATAAGAGTGTGCTGTATTAAGATGGAAAGCAGAGAGAGAGAAAAAGAGGAGAGGGGAGATACGCATTTTGATGGAGGGAGATGGAGGGAGAGATGAAGCAAAGGGGGTGTCAGCCTCAAGCTTTCTATCTCCATGTATTACATGTCGGTTTTATCCCTTTCAGAAAGGAAGAAAAAAGGGGGCCCGAGATGAGGAAGAGGGAACACGTATAGAGCATGATGGAAGGAGAGGCAGGAGATTTAGGTGAAAGATGCATGAGGGGGGGTGGGGGGGGGGGGGGGTCTTTTGTGCTTTGGAAGAAAGTGGGGGGGGAGAATGAGTGGGCGGGCTGCATTAGATACAGATGTTGTGATTGTGTTTGTGTCAGTGGGAGATATGATTACTGTTCCTTCTCATTAGGGAGCTGATCACCCTCTCGCCTCACACACACACACACAGACGCACACACCTACACACATACACATACACACACACACAGTGGGAAAGCAAAGGCGCTAAACGGTGAAGCGCGAGCATGTCTGGATGTCTCCACTGTGACCCGCCTGCGTGTTTGCAAGTCGGCATTTTGCACATTTCTGACTTGCGATCCGTGCGTGCACACGTTTGAACAGTCTGTGTGTGCGTGTGATTTATCCCATTCGTGCGTGTCTGTGTGTGTGTGTGTCTGTGCGTCCTCTCCCCCGTCGTGCTTACTGGTAAGTGATTCCACAGGCTGTTGGCGGAGCTCCAGCTTCAGAGAAGAGCAAGGAAAGAGAGGGAGAGAGAAAGAGAGGAGACAAGGATACAAGGATATGAGCAGACAGAAAGAGAGGAGACAAGGATACAAGGATATGAGCAGACAGAAAGAGAGGAGACAAGGATACAAGGATATGAGCAGAGAGAGAGAGAGGGGACAAGGGGACAAGGATACGAGCAGAGAGAGAGAGAGTGGACAAGGGGACAAGGATGCAAGCAGAGAGAGGGAACAAGGGGACAAGGATACGAGCAGAGAGAAAGAAAGAGGGAGAGTGGACAAGGATACAAGCAAAGAGAAAGAGAGGGGACAAGGGGACAAGGATACGAGAGAAGCAGCGACTGTGTAATTAGAAGCAGGTTTCCTCGGCCCTCTACTTGTGTTTAATTAAAAACTCAAAGAGGAAGCAAGGACGGAGAGGGAAAAGTGAAAGCGGGTTTTGCATAGTTATTTATTTAGTTGCCGGGGGGCAGGTGTGCGACTGGCGCTGGGAAAGATGCCCAGCAGCCCCGAGGCGGCTCCCACTAGGCTTTGGGAAGAATAGTTAGAGGGAAGAACCGCACCAACAGTTTGATTCATTCAGAAAGTGAATTCAAAGTGTGTTTTTTTTTTTTCTTCCTCCCTGATCTTCCGTGGTCACGACAACGAGGCCAACCAGCAACAAATGGCGACGATGACGTTATTCGGGCTTCTCCATTTTTTTTTTTTTTACATTTCCTTTTCATCCTGCAGCTGTGTGTCCCCGCCGATGGTGACTCAGCAATATCGGTGGGCGCCGGAGGTGCTGATGGAGAGTTCTCTCACCTGAGGGCACGCGGATCCATATTGCTGAGCACGCGCTTCTGCTCCCAGACACAAACTCCTTTTGTCTCTTGACTCAATCTTATAGGCAACTTTGTTGCTGTCGTTAGTCTCGGGCTTGTTTGGGGGGGGGGAGGGCGGGGATGAACCTATTGTTGACGCAACGGGCCGCAAACCAGCATTTGCACGTTATGAGAGTGTTTTACTTATAGCTGAATGAATTCAGCTGAACAGCGGGGCAGGCTCAGCAGGTTCCACACATGGAGGAGTCAGGTGATACTGTGCATCAGACCCTTCTCTCTCTCTCTCTCTCTCTCTCTCTGTGTGTGTTTACTGTACAGTAAGGGAGCCCATGTGTCTGTGGATGCTGCAGAGGGCTTATTCCACTGACAGAGCCTAAAACCCCCAAAAAGACTTCAGGTTCCCTCTGCTAATCTCCTGTTTCTGCCCCCTGTGCTATACGCTCACTTTCCATCAATACATTTCACTGTCAAACCGGGGGTTTCCTCTTTGTTCCGTACGGCGAGGTCTTCTAATAAAACGTCTCCATGACGAACTCCGCCTCTCCTCTCTCTCTCTCTCTCTCTCTCCTCGCCGTCTCTCTTTCATCTTCAGTCTTTCCATCCCGGGGAGAAAATGAGAGAGATGAACTAAGCTTTTTCGCGGTCAGGATGGAAAGACGGGAGGAAAATATTGATGTGGGAGAGGAAGAGAGGGTAATAAGGAGGGGGGGGGAGTGAGGAGCTGCTGCCAAAGCCAGTCAGGTGGAGGAGAGTGAGGAGTAGTGAGATAAGGAGACAGCCAGAGAGCGGGGAGCTAGCAGGCAACCGAAAGAAAGACACTGATACCCCCTCTCTCCCTCTCCCCCTCTCTCTCCCCCTCTCTCTCCCCCTCTCTCCCTGCACCCAACCTCCTCCTCCTCCTCCTTTCCTCCCTCTACTCCCAGCCTCCTGTCCTCCTTTGTGCAGTGTCTCAGCGGAGCTGCGTTTGAGTGGCAGGCCGTCACAGATCAGCTAGCAGCTAAAGCAGAGGGCTCTCTGCATGTGTGTGTGTGTGTGTGTGTGTGTGTGTTGTGTGTGTGTGTGTGTGTGTGTGTGTCAGCCAAGACAGGGGGCTGCCAGCCCAGAGCGAAGAGATCAGGGTAGAGTCTAAGTGGGTTTATCAGTGCCGCCGAGAGCCAACACACACACACACACACACACACACACACACACTGTAATAAACACAAACGCACAACTGTCGCACACAACAGAAGTAAAGAAACAAAGAAGTCGTGAGTAAGACACACATACGGTCTGATTTTGTCACGCGCACGCATGCAAGTACCCACACACACACACACAGACACACACACACAGAGGGAGAAAGGGGTATTAGACCCAACCAAAGCAAACCTGTGAGCGTGAAAGCGCCTTACTGCCTGCCTGCTAGCAGGAGATGTGACTGGATTCTTAAGCAGCCAGCTAGAGAGTGAGGTCTGTTAAGTACACACACACGCGCACACACACACACACACACACACACACACACACACACACACACACACACACACACACACACACACACACACACACACACACACACACACACACACACACACACACACACACACACACACACACACGAGCCGCTCATATCTCAAGGTTCAGGCGAAGGCTCGTGCCTCGTTCCTCTTGGAGGCCCCAGCTTGATTCCTTCCGTGATTTCCCCCCCAGCTAGCACGTGTTTGTTTTGACCACATTTTATGACTTTTAGGATTTTTAAGGGGCGTAACATTTTTAGTTAACATTTCAGTTCAGACAGACAGACGGATGTTCTTAAGCACTCAAAATCCCATATTTGGAGGTTGAGGAAAACAAAATTAACACATGTAGTTAAATCTGCTACTTTGAACAACAAATACACACATGTTATACCAAAAAAACACCACCAATACAAGCCCAAATGCTGCAACTCCGGGACAACAAAACAGAAGCGATTCTCAACAGACGCGGAGTACGAACGTGATGACAAACAAGCTCCCAAAGGGTTTGTCCATTATCTCCTAATATCTGATGAGTGACTGACACGGAACACCTTGTGTTGTGGGTCCTAATTTGCCTGCGTCTTATTCATTTGCAGCGCACCTCTCTCACGTGACGTTTACGTCGCGATGAAGTTGATTCGTTCGTTTGCGTGCATTTATTTTAAGTTGCGTTCTCCATTGTGAAAACGCAACCCCGCAAAAGCACGTAAAGCCAATAACGACCCATTATGTTTGTTTCCCCATCGGCTTCCATATATGTTAAGTGTGCACAATTAATATGTTAATTAAAACACGCGTGTGTGCGTGTTTTCTTGCCAGTGTGTGAACCTTCTCCCTCCTGGTGCACTGTGTGATATCGCTTTGTGTAGCGATGGAACAGGCAGGCCTAATTACGTCTTTAAGTGTGTAATTAGCAGCGAGCGTAATTGGCGGTTTGCACACACTCCTGGTTGGAAAACACAAATCACGTCTGACACAACGCCTAAACATGGATGTTTTGCTGCGGCGGTGACAGGTGGGCAAACGCATGTTCTGTCTACACCTCCTCACGCGTTCACATACAGGCGCACACGCGCAAATTAAGTGTTGATTGTGCTGTTTGGGGGGGGGTGGGGGGACAGGACATGTTTTAATTTGTCTGAAAGCCTGACTGTCAACACAAACACAACATGTGTGGGGAAAGGCGCACGACAAAAAGCGCTGTGGTTACCAGGATTGTTCAATTTCAGTTATTTTTGTTTTTTATTTTCCGGACATGGTGATACGACCCTGTGACATCATCAGCTTGTTTGGGGCCAAATAAAAAATTCTAACTTACGGATTATATAACACAAACACACACATTAAATGTGTGTTTGTTTCGCTTCACAAACGGCTCAATGGGTGTAGTTTGATCATCCTTTGATCATTGATGACCACATGGTTACCTTCTTTGTGTTACAAAGTAATTCACCCAAAACGTGGGACCTGTGTTAAAACTCGTCGTTTTCAGTCAATTTCGTGGAAAAACCCGTAATGCAACTCTGGCGTGATTCATGAGGGGGAAACGCCGCTGTGTTCTTGATCCCACAATAACAGCATATCTATTTCACAGGAAAAAACACAAAACATTATTCAACTATTCTAATGGGCTGCTGAGTAAACTGATCATTATTCAAAGTTGTTTTTTTAGTCCATCAACCAATCAATTACTTCCACATTAATTTCAGAGCAAATGAACAATGTTTGTGGGCCCGCGACTGACATGGCATATACAATCCACTACACACACACACACACACACTCACACACCTGGAGGAGGTGCAGGAGGAGGAGGACAGAGGGGGGGGGCAGCGCTGGTCTCCTGTCCAATGAAGTGGTGTTTGTTTAGTGGAAATGACACGTGCTGCAGAGGAGGAAATGATCTGCTTGGCCCCATGTAAGATCCTCCCTGGCACCAACACCACTGCGCTCAGCTCTTTATTTTTTTTTTTCTCCTCCAACACTCCCTCACGCACGCACACACACACACACACACACACCCTCCGACCCTTTCTTCCCTTCATCTTCTCAGTTCTCCATCCATCGCTCGTCTGTCACGGCAGGAGTGCAGCCAATCCATCAGGGGTCGGAGGCGAGCCGTTCGGGCGTGTGTGTGAGTTTGTGCGTGTGTGTGTGTGCTGTGTGTTTTGTTTTATGTATCTTGGAACCACTGTAGCCGCCACTGAACACCCTCTGTGCGTGATTCCGCATTATGTTCGTATGCACGCTTTTCACACTCTTTCCACACACACACACATACTCACACCTTTCCACACTCCTTCACCTTTAATAAACAGTGTGACTGGTGTGTGTGTGTGTGTGTGTGTGTTTGGAAGGAAGTGGATTGGCCCTGCTTTCCCTTTGCTCTGCTGACAGATCGTTGGACCGTGGCAGGCTGCAAAGAGCCACCCCATGCTGGGATGGAGACTTATGATGGAATATCAAATTATGTAGCAGAGGATTGTCTGCGTGGGGGCCTGCGCGCACGCACACACACACACACACACACGCACACGGGGCAATTCCTCCTAATCGAACTGTTGCTGTATTCCCCTATAAGTCTCCCACTGAGTCATTATGATCGGGTGGCAGCATTACTGATGGCCTGTTGTTTTATTTACATAATACATCTTCTTTAGGCCCCTGATTTGGTCTCTGTAAAACCACTTTGGATTTATGAGGCCATTTTCACGCTTGTTACCACAGGAAATATGAGTGTCTATCAGCATGTGTTAGAGAGGGAAAGAGTGAGAGAACCGGCTGCAAACAGCAATGACAGCTTCACACACACACACACACACACACACACACACACACACACACACACACACACACACACACACACACAGTTTTCTTGGGACAGTGAATTGTAGCTGTGTGGTAAAAGCAAAATTCAAGCTCATAAAACATACCAGATTTGAAGCATTGTAGGACCCTGTGGGACGTGTGTGTGTGTGTGTGTGTGTGTCTGTGTGTGTGTGCACATGTTGCTGGTTATGTAAAATCACTGTTTTATTGGGTTATGTTATGTCTACCTGAGCTTCTGGGTGCTTTCGCGGGTTAGCCGGGCCTGCTGGAGAGCATCCATCGACACATCACAGCTGTCATGTCGATCACATGTCGCATGCTTCCAATGCAAATGGTGCAAAAAGTGTTTAGAAAATCGAGCAAATCAAACATCCAGCCGGAGTAAAATGAATTTCGAGGTATCAGGTTTGGGTGTGCTGTTGAATTGCATATTACATACTGTATGTAATTAATCCAATGAAATAAATATTCAAAGATCTACAACTGCTAATAGACCTCAAGGGGAAAACTACAATGAACTTTGAAATTAGTTTTGATATTTAATTTGAATAGACACAGATGCTTCATATATATTAAAAATAATAATAATCACTTGTCATTTCCTTTACTAAAGTCAAACGAAATGTGTTTTTTTCCACTCAGCGCCAACAGCGTCATCACAGGAACCTTTTTAATAACTGATTTTAATTATGAAAATGTTTTCTGCGGCTATTTATGAGGCGCAGGATTTATTTGCAAAACCCAAACGATGACGTGAAGACGACTGAAATGACAATCGAATCGGGTTGGTGCCGTTCACCGGGGAAACAAACACACGTAATCAAAAGCAATTTCATTATCGATGGCTCATGTTTCAATAAAAATCAATGGTGCTTGCTGTGTGTCAGAGTGGGTCAAGACTCCAATTCAATTTTCCTCGTGAGGAAGAGCTGCACGGAAAGGGGGTTAGACCGAGGAGGGTGTGTGTGTGTGTGTGTGTGTGTGTGTGTGTGTGAGACTACGTGGGACCTGAGATCACACACAACGTGGACTAATAGCCTCAATAAAACTCCTCCAATCGGCAGAAGGCAACAGTGAGGAACGTGTTTTTTTTTTTTTTGCCATTTTTATTGTCCATAAAAAGACCCGATTTTAAACCACTTCTTCTGACATGAATTGAAGCTCCGAGGTTATTTGGGGTTTTACCAACTTTCAGTAGATCAGTGTTCCTTAGCTTAGTTATTTTACAGTATTAAACCGTTAGTATTTACTTATTTAAGAGGTTTCATCCAAAATTAAGTAAGCCATCAAAGCAGCATCTGACTTCATTTTGTGTGCCATCATGTGTGTTGCAGATAAAGCACCAGTATCAACAATATTTCTCCTCCCAGCGTCTTCACCGATGTCCTGAAAAAGGAGGGTTACCTTTACATCAAGAATTCATTAAGTCTTTTTCTGCTGTTAAAATTGGCACCATTGTGTAGTATTTCTCTGCTTGTCAGTGCTTGAACGCATGAAGGACCTTAGAGGAAGGAAGGAAGCTAGAGTTGAATTTGTGGCGCATTGCCGCTCTTCGTTGAAAATAAAGGTCTCAACGTGGCCAGTGTACAACCTAAGTGTTTGATACAAATGAAGGTGCACTCTCCTTCATACTCAATCATACACTGGCTACGTGCTGATTGGACCCGGCCAGGGGTTTGCGGACAGGACAGGACGGTGACGGGAACTACTCCGAGCGAGAGCTGAGGATTTGGGCCGCGGGCCCTCAGTGCTCTTCGGGTACGAAAACAAGACGAAACGAGACCGGGGGAGGGGGGGAAACACAGACATCCGATGTCTCCATGCCCACACGGAGGAGTGCTGTTGACGGGGGGGGGGGGGGGCGAGTGTCCCCCTTGTGAATCAGAACCCCTCTGGTCACGTTGGGCCTCGAGGTTTACGGATGGGCAGGTGCTTACGAGAAAGAAAAGAGAGCATGGATCACCGACCCCTAACCATCCCATTCCATGCAGATTGTGTTGCTATTTCCCGACTGATCAATGCCATCTGGCTGCGGATCTGAATTTTGGCACCCCACCCCCCCCTCCCCCCCCACACCCCCCTCCCCCCCCACACCCCCACCCATGTGGAATGCCCCGACGCACGGCTCGCCTCGCAGGGAAATGAAGGGAAAATGAAAATGAAATGAGCTGAGCTCCTCTCCTGATCCTGGTCTCAGCTCTGTCCTCTGCTCAATCTCATCCACCCCCCTCCCCCCCCCCCCTCCCTCCCTCCCTCCCTTCCTTCCTTCCCTCCTTCCCCTCGGTATCATCAACCTCCTCCTCCATCCTCTCATCCCCCCCCCCCCCTCCTCCACCCTCCCTCCCGCCACCCCTGGGTAATCAGTGTGCTCTCTCATTCCGTGGCACACGGAGACACATTGATCTGGCAGTGTGCACTGACACACACACACACACACACACATTGATCTGGCCCGCAGGTCAAGTTCAATAGGAACAGCCAAGCGGACCTTTTTTTTTTTTTTTACAGACTGGCTCTGCGGTATACTGCAAGGAGCTCTCTCTCTCTCTTTCTCAATCTCACCCACATTCACACCAGCGCAACACACTCCCCCTCTGGTTCTTTAGCTTTTACACGCAGTACCTGAGGATGACAATGAAAAGATGCACGAATCGAATGAGCTCACATGGAGCTGCGCGCCTCAAGGACGTCCCCCGGCGTCCGTCACCTCCCATTTTAACATTTTCCGTATCAAACAAGTCGGAGAGAAATGACATTTCCTCGTTTCCACCCGTTAGAACTCATTGTGAGGGAGTCTGGGTTGGGTTTTGGGTCCGGGTTTCATTTAGAATCAAAGGAAAAATTAAAAAGACTAATCTGTCTTTGCTCAAATCGTGACGAGAAGCCGCCAAATGTTGTAAATGCACGCATCGTACGAGCGAAGAGACACTCACAGAAAGACAGACAGAATCAGATAAAGACTGACGACACGCTGGAGACAACGTCTCAGTAAGCAAGGGCATGCCGGGATTGTTTGGGGAGGGGGGAGAGGGTCCCACTTGACAAAAATATCTCTTTTCCTCTCCCTCTGTAATTCTTCTCACTCTTTTATGATTCTGGAGTAATTTATCCCTCAGAGAGAGAGAGACAGACGGACACAGAGAGAGATTCTCATTCAGCACTACACTTTGATTTAGCCAAGTAAATTTAATTTTGTTTGCTTTATGCAAAAAAAAAAAAGAAAAAAAGCGGACCCGGCCTCGACTTCTGTTGATTTCCACTGAAGGCAGAGGCGTCGCTAATGGGAGCTAGCGCCGCGCTCGCCACAGCCACAGGGCTACGACACTAACCGAATTAGCCTCGCGCATATATTTAATACAGAGTTCTGCTACACAAATTAGCCGAGCAGTATGTAGCCTAGCACCTCTCCAGCGAGGCTTTGAGATCTGAGCTGCAAATTAATTGGCTAGGTTGCCTCCAAGAGTAGCTCCGCTGTTTTTCCTCCACCCCGAAAATTATGCCCTGCGATTGCCGAAACACATTTGATATGCACGTGGGGGGTAGGAGGGTAGGGGGGAGGGTGGATGGGAGGGGGTTGTAAAGCAACGTTCTTACACGAAAAGCAACGTTTGCTTTTGTGCATCTGCCACTCAGAGCCGTGGTTATATTTGTACGTGTAATTTCCTGAACATAAAGGGGGAAAAAAACAACGAAGAAACACAGCCCCCCGAAAATATGAAATAATCACGCAGAGACACTGCTCTGTCCGTAATTTGTTTCCTCGTACACTCAGTAGCAGTCGCACACATTCCACACGCCGAGAGACACTGTAATTAATTTGAGTAAATGCGCCTGCTGGTTACTGGAGGACGGCAAATACAGAGGCATCTGACAAATGTCATTCCGTGAACACTGTCTGTGCAAAGTACACGGAGGGGTTAAATAAAGGGGGAGAAAGACAGATGTGTCATTTGTGTTTGTGTGAAAACCAGTGAGAGAAGAAGACAGGGATTAGTTTGATTACCCCTCTGAGAACAACCATTATTGCTCCCGAGGTCTCTCCCCCATCCATCTCAGTTCGATCCTTACATCTTGGCTTCGTTTCAAGACGAGACTTTTAAACGTATTTGTGGTAAAAGTAAAGCCTCTCGCCGTTAGAATCTGGTGTGACTCAGCGCGCTTATAATTTTGACCTTGAGCATGACCTTGGAACGTCGTCCTTTTGGGGCGAGGTGGTGGGGTCTTGTGATGATTGGGAGCGTGTTTAAAAGGCTTACACAAAAGTAAGAGGTTTATATAATAAAGGCCTGCCTCTGTCCACATCGTAATATGCATATACATTATTTGAATTTGAGTGAATGTCATTACACATTTAAGTGTATTAAATGAAGCGCATTTTTAAATTAGCCCACGATTCTACTGACAGGAATATGAATACTTGGCTTTACAAATGCCACAATACACATACAATATGTTAAAACAACAGTGTCAGTGAGGTGACCAGCATCAAAGGTTTGACCCCTCCATTAAAGGTGCAACTCTCTCTTCCTCTTTGTGTTTCCCCTCCTACTCCTCTTCTTCATCTTACCCTCTCCCTCCACATCTGTTTTCCCTCGTTGCTATCCGTTCATCTCCAAAACAGGAGAGCTCACCTTAGCTCCCCTTGCTCTCATTTTATAATTGACCAATTTAGTAACTAGCGTTTGCACCTGCGAGTCTTCGCTGTGGCCAATTGATCGCTCCGCTTGGGCAATTCACGATGTACAATGCCTTTCGCACCAACGCGGGAGAGATTCGTTATGAGGATTGTGTTGAATGCTGTAGATTGCGTCGGGGCATTTAACAAAAAAAAAAAAAAGCGGGATTTTGAATCGACATCTGAGTGAAAAGCGGAAAATGTGCCTGTGTCTCTGGAGAACTGTTTGAAACGATGTGTTTTATCACTGTGTTTCAGGTTCAGTGGTTACTGTGCAAACAGCACAGACAAATCATGTATTACGACAATAGTTAATTTATCACTGATCATGCCTATAAAATGAATGTTAGCTTTTTGTCTGAGTTAGATAAGAAAATTGAAAGTTAGCTTAGATTAGCATAGCTTAGCATAGCTAGGCAACAGCTAGCCTGGCTCTATCCAAAAGCAACAAAAATCCGGCTAGCAGCAATACTAAAGCTCAAGTTAAAGCATTGATTAAGCGTTAAAATGATTGCTGTTGTCCCCAGGTACTACTTTTTGTGCTAAGCTAGGCTAACCCACTGCTAGCTGTAGCTCCACATTCAGCGCTACACACGTGAGTGGTTTCGAATCTTCTCGTCCCACCTCTTGGCAAGAAAAGCCAATTAGCTACATCGATTGGTTCCCGGTTATTGATAAGCGGACCTGTGCTTGTATGATCAATCGTAGCTGTGAAGCAGCCGATCGTGCATCTCAGCTCTCTCTCGTCTGTAAGTCGTTTTTCCCCTCGGTTGCTGCCGGGGCCGTTTGTTTCACGTCCTGCTCGTCGACGAGTCCAAATGTTTCTGCCTCGGCCCCCCCCCCCCCCCCCCCCCCCAGCCAGACGCACACTGTACGTTCGCGTGGACACAACTAGATGTGTCGCTGCTGAAAGGCCCGCGCTGCACTCGTTCATATCGACCCGCACTTGCACGGTAACCCATTGTGTGTCCATTTGCATGGATGGCTTCAGATTTATCTGCGCTGTGGGCCGCGGCGCCGACTCGCGCGTGGACATGTATGGAGATTTACTCCCGTTTTTAACCCCGGGGGTTAGCCATCAGTATTGATCGGGAACAGACTTAGGCTGATTCTAATCCCCGCTTGGTCCGAGCCTATCGATCAGGGCGCCGAGCTTTCAAGAGGGTTTAACGACCTACCTGCCCCTCCTCCCGCCCCTCGCTCCCCTGTTTCTAATGTGCTTTTTTTTTCTCTAATTGGGTAGAAAAAAAGGGGAAGAGGTTTGTCATTACACCCCAAAAGAGAAGTGACCAGAGGTGTTAAGCCACGCCGCCCCACCCAACTCCTCCTCCCACGTACCCCCCCTCCACCACCGAGCCATTAACAGTAGGCATGGGGACATCAAGCTGCAGCTAAAATACGACGGCGCCCATGCTTTTCCTGTCTGGGGTTGGATGTTAAAAAAAAACAGGAGATGGGGATGAATCTATGGGGGTCTCTGAAGGCAGTTATATGGGACAACATGGGAAGTCTTCTAGGAGTCCCCGGTACCTTGGGAGTTGGGGAGTGGTTGCGAATTTATAGTTCCCCTTAATGGTCACCACTCTGATTGTTCCAGGGCTGCGGCACTAGAAATAGGGAACCTAAGCTTTTAAAGAGTCTACGTGTGTGCCAGGATTTGGTTGACTCTAATGCAGAGATACAGATTTGAGTACATTTCTGCTTCTGGAAAAATATTCCACTGTGTTTAGTGTGTGTGTGTGTGAGAGAGATTGTGAGGGATGGTTACTGTGCGTGGCGTTTCTCCTCCATTTGTCCTCCCACAGGCAGATCTGGCGAAGGGGAAATAAATTGGAGAAAGAGAATAAATCAATGCTAAACTGAGCACCAGTGAGACCTCATAACCCTGAAACTGTCACACACACACACACACAGAAACGCACACATACGCGTATACAGGGGGGGGGGAAAAGGTAGGTGTGTGTGTCCACGTAACCGTACAAAGCTTAACTCCCACCTACAAGCTGAAAGAGGAGCGATAACAAGGTTGGTTGGGTGTTGCTTCTGTGTGCGTTGCACTTACTTACAATAACACTATTTACAGCGCACACCTTTCAACGATCCCCTCCGCTCAACAGCTCCACAGATGATAAATGAGCTCAGACTCGACACACCGACTGTCACTTTTTACTCTTCAATTGACATGTCGGCTGCTTTTACTGCTAGTATATTTGGACTCACTTGGGGTTTCTTCGGGCTGTGAGTTCTGCTTTCAGAGTTTACCGACAACTCTATCGCATGTACGGCCAGGGCCGGGTCTAGGCAGGGGCAAGAGGGGGCCTGGCCCCCTCAAACTAGGTGCTGGAGCTGGGTGCTGGAGCACAATGCCCCCTCAAGATTTGTGGCTGCCCCCTCATACATGCCTGTCTAGACCCGGCCCTGTGTACGGCTTAGATTTTTTAAATTTTAAAAGTAACTTTCAGCTTCCCAACATCAACTGACACTTCATTCGCAGTCTTCAAATTGCATTGAACGCCTTATTCGCGCTTGTTCTATTTCAATATGAATTCAACATGCTTCATTGGCAGAAGTTTAAGAGCTCTTTTTACTTACATACTTGCTAATAGATCACATTTTACTCAAGCTATCTCTGGCACGCCAAATTCTGAATTTCTGAATTTTTTTTAAAATATCTTTCAAAAAGCTTTTCTCGTTCACACTTAAACTGCTTAATTAAAATTTCAAATGCTTTTTGAAACTTAAATTTCAAATGCAACTACAACTCCTTTAAGTACTGCAACTTAAATTGCAACATCTCACTCAACTTCAAACCCAACAGTGTGTGTGCACCACCTCCTTCTATTCCACTTCTGGCTTTTTCCAGTGTGTTTTTAGGAATGTTTCACACAACTCTCTCTCTCTCTCTCTCTCTCTCTCTCTCTCTCTCTCTCTCTCAAACACACACAGCAACAAACGCCGCAGTGCGCAGAATGTTTGTGAGAAATCAATGTATCGGCGAGGGCACGAGTTGGACGTGTCTCCTGACTGCCACGCGGGGAGACGGAGCACCGCAAGAGGACATCGGGACACACCGCTCTGCGGTGCACTGACTGCACCCGAGCCGAGGCTTCAAAAGTTCCGGCTGCGGATGGAAGCGGCGGTTTTGGTTGCAGAGGGAGCGCATGGATTGGGATTACGGAGGGGGTGGGGGGGGGATGGGGGGCGCATTGGGGAAAAGGCTCTTCACTGGGTTTTCTATTCAACCTCTAAGTCCTCTAAGGCCTCCTCATCTCTTCTGAGAGCAGCAAGCTGAGATCTGATCTAATGCTGAGTGCCACATGCGAGTGTGTTTGGGGGGGGGGGGGGGGGACACATCTCTTTGATGAGATGTGAGTGTGTAAAAGTAATGAACGAGTGCAGAGTGTGTGTGTGTGTGTGTGTGTGTGTGTAGGTGTAATGAAGGAGTTCAGAGTTTATATATTTCTGTGTGTGTGCACACTCCCTCATCCCCAAAGGGCTGTTTGGGGTATTCGGTGCAGGTTTTGCTCAGATGGGGGGGGGGGGGGGGGGGTGAGTTCTTGGGGTCTTGCATTCAGATGTAATTATCCCAGACAATAGTCTGGTTAAAGCTGGAATCCTTCGAGCCCCCTCTCCCTTTGATTGTTTGGGCCAGCTGTGGAGGAATGGCCATTATCTCCCTGTGTCCAGCAGCATAAAGAAGCCCCCCCTGCCCCAGTTACTCCTACGTTGGTGTTCCCACAGGGGGGGTTGGGCGGGGGGGGGGGGGGGGGGGCATGGGCCAGTAACACACTGGTCAGGAGAAAGTGAAAGCCACCACAATACCGGTTTGCTCGCCAAGATGCATTCACACAAACGGCTTCAGCTACTGTTTACACAAGAGAGGAAGAGAAAGTGACTTTTCACGTCGGGACGTGACTTGAATAACGTCTCTGTGCTGCACCAGATGTATAAATCACTTAAAATGAAGAACGCCACAGATGCTCTCATTGTGTGTTTGTTTTTTTGTTCCATCTGTGTGGGTCTCGGCCATAAACATCTCATGCAGAGTTCTGCATGCGCATGGGGACACTTAGGCCCATTAGACTTGGGAAGAAATTGAATCTTTACAGCACTGGGGCCCATATAATTACTGTTAATTTAACGCTCAGATTCTTCATCATTAACTCGCACTCTTGAATACAGAACGGGGGGGACACGGAAACCTCTGCTGGTGTTGACTGCGTACTTGGACTGAATTAACAGCGACCTCTTCGTCTCGTAAGAACAGGATTCGCATCGTTTATGCGTTATTAAGCCTCGTAATTGGGCGGCCGGTAGTTTGCATATTAGTCTATTAGGCTAATATGTTTTGCCTCTCCCAACACACGGCTTGCCAGAGCCCCTGGCGACACATTTGGTAATTCTCAGAATTACACCCCGATCATAATCCGGTGTTCTTTCGATCCCTCAAACGTGCGTCGGTTTACGTCTGTGCATTGATTGCATTCAAAGTATTAATCAATTAACCGATCTCTTCCCCTGCTTTGGTCGTTATCGGCTCTGGCAGGGACCGTAAACTTTGCCCCCGACCAAAACAGAAAAACACACATATTTAATTTGGTGCCTGCAGGGCACCGCTGCTTAAAGGTAAAACTATATATAATGTCTCTTTAGGTTCCTATAACTTTTGAGTCACCGTTATAAAATCACATCTCCTGAATAGCTGACAAAGTAGGTCCAGGGACCTCCCAGGGTTTTTAGGAAGGGGGGGACTAACCCAAATGAGGATTAGTTTAATTTCACTGTTGTCAACAGTGCATGTACAATCAGAATCACACATTTATGGAGCATGTAAAGGTTCTATCTGAAATCCGACTGATTACACCCAACTGTTTGAAAGAGTTGCTTCATATACGATGAAGATGAAACATAAGGCCATCATGTGTGTTGCATTTATCCACTTTATCTGCAACACAATTAGAAAGTAGCACAAAACTTTCTCTATTCTTGTTTATTAGAGGGAATATATTTTGTTCTCCTTAAAAAAAGGAAAAGGAACTCAAGGCCTGTGTCTGTGTCTTAGCAGGTTTGGGACACCCAGCCTCGCGTGCCACTGTGTGTGCATCTGTCTCAAAGTTTACCCAACAAGCAGGTGGACGGGGGTACGCTGGACTCAATTCAGGGCGGGTGGGGGTGGGGGGGGGGGGGGCTAAGGGATCCATTCTTTCAGCCTCCTCTCTTTAGCCCCGAGCTGCCCTCTCCGCTCGCCCCCATTATTTGTCCCGGCGGCCGAGCGCGCGGCCCCAATGAGCCCCTTTGGAACGGAACGAAAAGAAGGAGCGAATTGCAGCTGTGACGTGGGCGTCGTTGTTCCATTCACCGCGTTCGCCATGGCAACGGGGCCGAGGCCCTGGAAGCACGCGGCCCCCTCTCTCTGGACAGCGTCCTAAGGGCAGAGAGGCAGCTGTAAGTTTCTCCCAAGGATCACTGCTCACTAGTTCATTGTTCCAACAACAAACAGAAAAATACCCCAAACTCTGCAATGCATGAAAATGGAATGAGGTCGTGTTTGGGTAGTTTTGAATATTTTGGGGGATGAGAGGTTCATTCTCGAGTGCATGTTTTCAACAAATCATGTGCAAACAATGTATAGCTTTTGCAACTTATACGCAAAGGTTTAACGCACCGCTGAACGTAACCCACTGACCCAGATCAATGTCGGCCAGAAACTTTTTTTTTTTTTAATCTTTTTCCACATGAGCTAGTCGAGTCTTTTCTGTTTACTCCAGACAGCCCGATGCCTCCCTCCGCTTTGCACTCGTGCATGCAGCGAAGGCTGCCGCGACTGTTGGGCAGAGCGATTGGGGTTTTCTGTACAATCTCCCGTGACCAATGAGCGGGGTGCTGTCAGGGGTAACCACATCTGTCAACCGTTCTTGGCCAATAAAGAGCGGAGCGAGGCGGACCACAGGTGCGCGCCTCTGCGTCCCCTTGGCACAGCGCCCGGGAGATGCTGGAGAGAGACGCCTATCTGCCCCGTGGCGCAAAAGAGTTACTGTCAAAGGCAGCCTCCTTTTAACTCCGGCTATCACTCTGGCTCCGATAGTTATGGCGACCGCAACATCCAACCACTACAGCGTCCTCACCACCCCCAGCAGCGCGCCGCCGCCGCACTCGGACTCCGGAAGCATGCAGCAGGCGGCGGCGTACAGGGACGCGCACACCTTGCTCCAGAACGACTACGGCGCGTTACCGGTCGGTGGCCACCCGCTCAGCCACGCGCATCAGTGGATCACGGCGCTGTCTCACGGTGACAGCGGGGCGCCCTGGCCGTCGAGTCCCCTCGGAGAGCAGGACGTGAAGCCCGTGCTGCACGACAGTGACCGAGAGGAGCTGCAGAACTCCAGCAGTCTGCAGCAGCAGCAGCAGCAGCAGCAACAGCGACACCCTCACCTCGCGCACCAGCAGCCACATCACGACGCCAGAGCATGGCGAACCAGCACCGCCACCACGCACATCCCCGGCATGGCGACGTCTGAGGGCCAGAGCCTGGTGTACTCCCAGTCCGGCTTCGGACTGATGCCAGGGGGAGAGCAAGGGGGGATGCACCACCACCCGCTGCGGGACGACGACCACCACAGCCACAGCCCGCACCTCAGTGAACACGGAGGCGGCCCCGGGGCCCACCAGCAGTCGCTCTCGCACCATCACCAGCACGGGGGCCACCAGGACCACTCGGACGAGGACACGCCGACCTCCGACGAGTTGGAGCAGTTTGCCAAACAGTTCAAGCAGCGACGCATCAAGCTGGGCTTCACCCAGGCGGACGTGGGACTGGCTCTCGGGACGCTCTATGGAAACGTTTTTTCTCAGACCACCATTTGCAGGTTCGAGGCGCTTCAGCTCAGCTTCAAAAACATGTGTAAACTCAAGCCCTTGTTGAACAAGTGGCTGGAGGAGGCGGACTCCACCTCGGGGAGTCCGACCAGCCTGGATAAAATCGCGGCGCAGGGCAGGAAAAGGAAAAAGAGGACCTCCATCGAGGTGGGTGTAAAAGGGGCTCTGGAGAGCCATTTTCTCAAATGCCCAAAGCCGGGAGCCGCGGAGATCAACTCCCTGGCGGAGAGCCTGCAGCTGGAGAAGGAGGTGGTGCGGGTTTGGTTTTGTAACAGGCGGCAGAAGGAGAAGAGGATGACGCCCGCTGGGGGACAGCTACCGGGAGGAGAGGACATGTACGGGGACACCCCTCCTCATCACGGAGGACAGACTCCCGTGCAGTGACCTCGGGTGCGCCACCCTGTAGAAAACAGACCCCTCGAGGAGGAATAAAAGCCTCCTTGTGTGTTTGATTCTGCGTGCCGGAGCGCACGGATCTGGACCTCGGCCAGTTTGAACGTTGGACCCACGGACGGACGGACACACACACACACATACACACGCGCGCGCGCGCGCGCACACACACTCACGGTGGGGAAACGCGGCGGCACCCAAGCACTGAAAATACGCATAGCAGAGAGCTGTGTGGAGAGGCTTCATGCCGCGGGTGTGCGTGTTGCATTTTGGGGATACGGCCGGCGCGTGCTAACCAAACCAAACAAAAAAAAATCACAAACACACACAAAAAAACGCGACAATTGATCAGAAAAAAATGCTTTTTCAGCGTCTTCTGCCGAGGCGCCAATGTGTCGTTATGTAACGTGACGTTTAAAGAAAGGCAGAGTGAGATGTGGACACGAGGTGTCTGCGGGGAGGGAGGGAGGGAGGGAGGGAGGGAGGGAGGAGGGGGGGGGGTATAGAAACCAGCTTCAGGCTCGATAATAAGTCGCAGTCGGTGTGGGTAAATAAACGCCATCTTTCCATCAAAACAAAAGCAACAGGGGCGAGAGGGGTGGGAGGGAGGGAGGGAGGGAGATAGAGAGAGAGAGAGAGGGCCGAGGTGGAAGACACCTGCTGTACCACGTCCACAGTTCCTGCTACCAGCCGACTTCTTTCTATATTATCATTATTATTATGAGCTGAATTGATTGCAGCGTCAGCTAAAAATACATAATAATAATAATAATGATAATAAACATTCTTATTATAATAATGATGATGAGAACAGACTATTGGGAGGATCGATGCTTTTCTTTCCGTGCAGACATCTCTGCGCGCCTGTTTACAGTGTGTTTTACCTGTTATTTCTGTCCTTTTCCAAAATGCTGTGAAGAGAAAGACCGAGACTGTCCGGCTGGAACACTCAAAGCAACCCAGCCCCCTTTTTGCCTTCCTTTTACTAAGAAGAAGAAGAAGAAGAAGAAAACTGATTATATAGCGGTACCAGCTCTGGCCGCAGTGGCTGTACTACTACCACTACTACTACTACTACTACTACAACTACTGCTACTAGCACTACTACTGTAAGACTCATTCATCCACCGACTAGTTGTGGGATGTATCTCCAATCGTTTTTTTGTATGGCTTCGTTTGTTTGTTCGTTCGTGTGTGTTTGTTTGTTTGTTTGTTTGTTTGCTCGGTTTTTTTTGTTCTCTCTCTCTGTCATTCTGTGCCAAAGCACAAACACAGACACGTGTTCTTGTGCCACTTAAATCCTGTGATTAATAACCTGATCAGATTAGGTTATGGGTTATTAGGGGGAAATCCACGAGTGAGTTGGGGATGATTTCTTTAAAATCTAAAAGAAAAAAAGAAGAAAAAAAAAATACAACATTGAGAAACAAAAAAATCCAACTGAAGGATTTAGATGACCAGGGAGAAAATGTAATATTTTGATAACATAAAGCGTGGACAATTTCCACGACGCGTTTTGCATCTGAGAAGCTGAATGTATTCGACCCAGTTTACAATGTCAACGACGCTTTTTTTTGAATAATTCATTGCCAATCATTAAAGATGAAGCATAGCAATACGTACACGCAGTGTTTTGTAATTCGCCCAGCAGTGCATTTTCCTTATTAAGGGTACACCTAATAATTCACCTTTATTTATATGTTTTCCAAAATGTATAAATCCAAAAATTATATTGTATTTATGACTACATCAAAAAGTAGGCTAATCCTTCAGCTGAATTTGAGTTTCTGAGGTGAACAAAAAAAAAAAATCAAGTCAAAACCAAAACAAAATAGCATCGACCTGAAATCTGTGATCAAACGAAGAGGGAAAAAAAGGAAATCAACGATTGCACAATTTCTATATGCTTTTTTGTCATTAAATCGTATTTGTTTTCTACAGCTCTGCAGTCTCTGCACGTTTATTACGCCTCAGGGAAATTCACAGCTCTGCCAACAAGCCTTTTATTTTAATTTAATATTTTTTTTTTTCCTTCGTCGTGGCCCTGTGTTCATAATTATGGATTTTTTATCAATCCGTCTCGCTTTGCCATAAATTCGTCCTTCAGCTGTTTTGGGTGAGGTGTGCACCGCCGATCCGCTCACGTGTTGTTGTTAGCCGTAAAGATGACGCCCGGTGACCTGAAACCTGAAACCTGAAACGCACCGCGACGTTGGGTCCATTTTATTCATCGGGACGAATGTGAAAACTAATTGACAATTATGACGAGATGTAATTTACGAGATGAAAACAAACGACGCGTTTCTATTTGCTGTGGAAATACCTGCACGACAAGGTGGCCTCACTGCAGGTGCAAGTTATTTCATTATGAACTATAGTTATATATATATGCCTTCAATACACATACAGGAAGAAAAAAAAACTATGAACAAATGTGGGTGATTTTGATGTGAAATCATTTCAATAATCGAAAAATGCTAAAGATCAAGAAGCATTCTGAAATATTGAGTGGAAATTAGAATAGACAAGCTGACATAGTTGCAGGAATATTTTAGTTTGAGTTCAAATTTGGACATTTTTCTGTATTTTGCTACTGTGGGTGTTCTGGTCCAGGGTTCGGGCTCCTCAGCTTCTCTTCTTCGTGGTCCTCATGTTTGCTTTCACCAATCGCTTCCTACGTTCTGCATGTGTGGGCTGATTGGAGGGCGAATCAGAAGCAGCCCGCTGCCGCCACCCAGCGGCTGTCCGCGGTACAGGACGCGCATCTGCTGGATGGAGACTTCATCAGCAATGCACCTTGTTCTTTTTTCTTCATTCTAAATTACAGCCGGCTGTGGCTGTACACTGAAGAGTCTGAGTCATACCTTCTGCATATTATTCTGAGACCACATGATATGGATCGTATCTTTCCATCACAGAGCTTCATTAATCTGGTGCTAATCAACGGGAGAATAGAAAGTATCTTTAGATCTGTTTAGAGTTCAGTCAGTTGTGTTGAATTGACAAGCAGTTTGTAGACTTTTGGAAGAACTTCTAACTAAGTTTAAAATATACAAATGATAAATGATCATCTCTATAAGACTTGTGGCTGTTGTACTATAGAAGTAAAGTATTTGTTATTTATACAACATGACAAAAAACACATTTGGTTCAGGGGCTTTACAAGTTGTAGATAATAATAATAATTATAATAATAATAGCGATAATATTAAAGTCATTAAGGAATAATGGAAACAACATCTACACCAAAGTTGATGAAAAAATGCCTCCTCTATGTTTTTAAAATATTGTTATTTCTAGAAGGAAATCAAGCAATGACAGACTTCAATTCCCCTGTTTACAACCATAACTTTAGCTTATCACTTACAGTGCAGGCTTCTATATATTATTATTATTATTATAGCCAGATGACTTATTATAATTAGGAAACAAAATGGGTGATTTAAGTGAATATATATTTAGAAACATTAATATTCGTCGGCCGTGTGAGTGTATCCGTGTGTGTGAGTGTGTGTTGCAGGTCTAAACCAGCTCTCTGGAGGACCCTGTTGCCTGGATTCAGTCCCATCAGCCAGCGACCATCTGCCCTCCTCGCGGCCCTCGCGCTCCTACAGGCATCCTTTGCATTATTCATATTTTTACACACACACACACACACACACACACACACACACACACACACACACACACACACACACACACACACACACACACACGCTAACAAAGACACATTCAGGCTCCCTGAACACAATGTGCCACCTCACACACACACACGCAGACACACACACACACACACAGCTGCTACCTCTGACACTGTAAGCCATCTCTGATTCACCAGAGAGGATTTATACGCTGGTGTCATTGTCCGTCCTGAATTGTCTCCTCTGTCTCGTGAAGGAGGACAATCTCTCCCCGGGACTCTGCACAATGGCCCGCATGTGAGCCAGAATCACGAAAAAAAAAACACCATCCGGCCGCTTGTCTCCCTCTCTTTTCGTGCCCTTTCCTCACCCGGATCACATCCGAGTCTCTGCAGCCCCCCCCCCCCCCCCCCCCCCCACGACTTTTATCCACAGCTCCAGCAGGCGCACAAAGAAAAGGGCAGGAGGCTAATTCTTCAACATGGTTGGGTAGGATTTATAGAACATGATAGTAGGTGAAGCGGGACGGGGATTATGAGCCAGATGTGTACCCACCTCCAAGGTGTCTACATGGAGCACAGCTTTTCTCACGGTTCCAACTCAAATTTCCAATTTTTTTTTTTGCAAACTCAGACCTGATTAAGATGACTGTAAGCGCGTATCGATGTTCCTTCAGTCTAATGTTCCTGGGATCAGAACCTGCAGGGTCGCCACACCACGCACCAAATGAAAAATGCTCGAAAACCCCACTTTTCTGTTGTTGTCTTTGAAACAATATACAAAGCAAAGCCATGGCTGAATGTTTCAGAAATGATACAAATTCATGGTCTTTGCAGATTTTAAATTAACAGCGGGAACAGTTAAAAGTCTGGTTACCTTTTCACAAAGTAATTACGTCTAAAGGTCAATGCGAATGTCATTGACCTGTTATGATACGCCATAAACGTGGGATGAGAATTGTCATTAAACAAGTCCTCATATAGTAGGCAATAGAAAATAGTAAAGACACAAAGTATGAGATTAACGAAATGAATGCAATGTAATAGTGTAATAAAGCCTTTGAAAGGTAAGACGAATAATAATAGAATAAAGTAGGTGAAAAAAAGTTATAGTTTAGTATGTGCAAAGTCCTTACACATCAGCATGATGATTAAACACATCAATATATCTTTGTAATTTTATTTTTTAAATGTCCAAAAAGCCATTCAAAAGTATTTCTGTAGTGTGTCAAACAGCCATGAATAAGTTCTGGTACAGCATGTTGATAGAATCACACAGTGAGAATGTTGAAAAATCCCACAAAAAGTAATGAAAAATGTCATAATGAGCCATTGGTGTAATGCGGCAAAAAGAAATCCCAGAATGTCAAAAAGTTTGTAGATCTATAATAAATATAGTATTGTCTGCCTTCCCAATCTGTTTATATGATCCATTTATTTCTAGAAATTCTGAATATAGACAAAGTCTGTAAAAACATGACTAAAATAAACTTCACTGTATACGAATGTAGGTTTTAAATATGGATTTTCATGCAGATTTTGTGAATAAACACAAAAACGGAAGCAAAACAAGAGAAAAATACCACAGCTATATTTAATGAGATAATATGACTAATCCATTGTGATACAGCTTTTTATCTCTATGCATGATACATTCAGAAGTATCTTTTTTTTTTAATGAATACAGAGCAAATTTCTTTTGGATCATATTGGCATATTAATTCAACTGCCCGCCCCCCCCCCCCCCCCCCAGGCTCTCTTATTTACACTTTAATGAGTGTCTCATCACAGACGATGCGGCTGCTACGGTCTACAAGCAGAAATCTCCACAGACGGCGGCGCACACTGACCCCTGACCTCTGACCTCTGAGGAACACCCGGTAAAACGTTGTACTTCTGACGGTATAATCGGCAGCGGAGGGACCGTAATATTCTAACACAATGACATCGATATTTATGACATGAGTACGACATTTAGCACATGACTTCTCAACTACTACGGCGATGACTGGCAACGTGGGAATATGCAGTTTGTCCAGTGGAGGTTTTGCACCCGAATACACAGGAGAATTGCAAAAGAAGTAACGACGTTGTTGATTTTAAGAATTTTAAATCAAATCCACCATCAAAATTAATAAATATAAACAATATGAAATAAATAAGCTATAATGTATTAACATGACATATAAAAAAAACAACCACAAGTTATATACTGGCACTGATAGAAAGTAAACAGTTTAAGGAGTCAGTTTCATAATCTGACTAATGATGAGAGAAGGCAACGACATGCAAACAAGGAGTTTTAAGACACAGGATGAGCTTTTTTTCACACGGTATTATTGTACTTAAACGTATCTGTGGCACACACACACACACACACACACGCACAAAGGCTTCCCCATCTCCCTGCAGGAGGCTCTGAATGTAGGCCCAATGTACATCATGTCGCGTACTAAAGGCCTTGAAATCAAGTGGAAGAGGATATTAATTGTTATGTTTTTCAGCATCACGCCGCTGTCTTCAACATCGTTGCTGCTACATTATACTGCTACTATTTCTATATTATACATTTACTCTCCTGTAGCATCTTAACAAGGCAATATTTGGGCCGATATCATTTAAAAAAGGAATTCTTTAATTTGGTAATAAAATAATTGCAAGGTGTTTGTTGAGCGTGAAGTGAACGGATGAGCGCCCTCTAGTGGACGAACGATGTAATGCAGACGCTGTTTCCCCCCCCATCCGTACACAGTGCGCACTCAATGCTTGCGTCCATATTATAGCCTCTGCACACCATGTGTTGGTATGTGCACATAGTGACATTAACCTGGGTCTGCTAGATTATAACGATTTAGGAGAAACCCATGATTCAGAATCTTTACAAAAAGTACAGAAAAGAAGAAAAAAAATGACCTTTTTGTTCAGGAGAAATCGGTTCCATTTTTTTTTATGGTTGATTGGTTCAGAAGCACTGAAAATGTTCTGCACCAAAGTGCATCGTAAAATAAATACTGTGAAGTGCAGCGCGAGTATTTCATTCCCACACACCAGCCATGCACATTCCCGTTACGCTACACATCTATTTCATCTATTTCTACATGATTGTTTACCTTAATGCTCGAATGCAAGTCAAATGTCTCTTGGACCTAAACCCGCTGTCCCCCAGGGACCATGCAAGTCTCCACATTATGCTTCTAACGTTGGGAAATGAAACAAGTGGCCAAAATGATTGTCTTAATAAGACAAACATAGTCTCAAGGTGCTGATGGCAGATTGCAGCTCACAATCCGCTACATGAATCACACGCACACGTTTGAGTTGCCATGGCGACGCGGCAGCAGGTAGAAGTTGTGAGGATGAAGATGTCGTTCGCGTGGAGGAGTTCCTCCCCCTGCCCCCTCTTTCCTCCCCCCCCCCCCCGCAGTGTGCAACCTGGATCCTGAACCTCTCCACTGACGCAGGAGTCACCCGACAGGACGACCCAGTTGTTTTCTGCTCACAGAGGTCGGGGGGGCTCGGGTAGGGTTGTGATGCACCCCCCCCCCCCCCCCCCACCCCTCCCCCTCCCTCCCTACATACGCACGTGGTGAGGAGCCTGCTACACCTGCATGCTTTTCGTCAACACTTGCTGTGGTCCATCTCGGAGCACTCCGTGTCCATGTCGGAGTCGTACAGCGAGTGGCCCGTGGGGTCGCTGTCGGGCGACAGAGGGTCCTTCGGCGTGTGCGAGCTGTGCGTGTGCGTGGCGTCCCGGAACGTGTCCGTGCGGGAGTAGAGGCCGAGGTCGCGCAGTTTGCGGTCGCTGTCCTCTGCGGTGTCGCTGTAGCAGAAGTCCTCCAGGTCCACGAACCACTCGGGCCAGAAGCGCCGGCGGATGCGCTCGCAGTACATGGCCAGGTTGATGAGCTCCCCTGGGAGGGAGGGGGGGGTGGGGGGGGACACGCTAAATCATGGCTCATCGGGGTCACAAGTAGTCAAGATTTTTTTTTGTTGGCGTTTGCGGAGTCTCAAAATGAACAAATACAGCGATACGCTTTCTTCTTTGGGCCATTTTTTTTCCTACTTGTCTCTTCTAAAATGTTTATTAACATAAAACATTGATTTGTAGATATGGATACAGAAGAACATTGTTGCAATGCTTCATTTTTGTATCATTTCTGTTGTGAATGGTCGCCAATGCAAACGTTCTCTTCTCTAGTAACTATTACGGTAAAATAGTCCTTGTCGAGTACCAGAGTTCCAGTTTTAATGATGTTGACCCAACAGAACTCTTTTTGGTAAACCCACCTTTGATGAGCTGCTCAGGCCGCGTCCCGGGTAGAGTCCACATAGCAGGAGCCAGGTGACTAAACACGGCGGCGTCTACCGACGAAGGCTTCGCGCCCATCAGGTACTTCTTGTCACCTTTACATGGCACACAGAAAATAAGAAAAAAAGTCAAGAAACGCCACGACATGAAAAAAAAAAAAAAAAAACAGCGACTGGTTAGCCTAGCTTAGCATAAATACTGGAGACGGGAAACGGCTAATATCAACAAATGGTGGTCGTTGGTAATGTTTCAAAGCTGCAATGCCAACCCCTCACCACAGGGGGGGGCGCTGCTTCCACTGAAAACAAACTCCACGGACACATGTTTGGCGGGTTCCTCACCCAGCAAGGTGGCCAGCGTGCGCATGTCCTTCTCCATCAGGGCGTACACCTCGTCCTCGGAGAAGCGCCCGATCCCGTGCCCGTACATCTCCCGCTTGACGATCCCGCCGGTCAGCTGACTCAGGATCCACTTGAGCAGGTCGCTCAGCGGCCCGCTCACCGGCAGCATCTTCTGGGTCTCCTCCAGGTTGTCCACCCACTGACAGTAGGCTATGGTCCTGCAAAACGGAAGCACGACGGGAACATTTGATGGCATCCGTTGCTTGAAAAATAACAAAAAGGAAAAACTAACGCGGTTCCTCACCAGTAGAAATGCTCCTCCACCATCTTGGTGATGGCGCGCGACATGGCCCTCTCCTGCGGCGTCAGGCCGGCGTTGAGGCTCGCGCCCAGCCTCTCCTCCAGGAAGTCGACGATGAACTCCGTGCCGAACACCTGCTCCTTGTTGTACTCGATCCACGGCATCTTGCCCTGCGGCGAGAGCCTCCCGTCAAAGTAGTTCTGCGAGGAAAGGTGTGCGGGAGAGAAGAGGCGGATGGAGAGGAAAAAGCAGTTGGCGTCCCAGTAACTTTAAGGTGGGATTCAAACGTCCGACGCAGCAGCGCAGCTGTACCTTGTAGGGCAGGTCCACCATACGGAGGTAGGTCTCCATCTTAAGGCAGAAAGGGGACAGGGAAGGGACGCCAGTCTCGGGCCTGGAGAACTGGTGGAGTATGATGGCATCTTTGGAGTCGAGCTCTTCCTCTTTTCTGTGTGGAGGAGAGAATGACGGAGCTGCGCGTCACGCAGAAGGTTTGGTGTGTGTGTGTGTGTGTTTCTGGTGGAAACATTCTTTTTGGTCACATGATTGAAGGTTAGGTTTTGAGATATTCATACGCGACTGCAGGGATTTCTTTTTGTTATTATTGATATTCCAATTAATGTCTCCATCAATCGAGGAAGGAAACAACAAGTAGCCATGTGTGTGTGTTTGTGTGTGTGTGTGTGTGTGTGGGGAGGGGGGGGGTCGGCGGAGGTTTGGGCTGTTAGTATCAAATCACTGAGTAAATCAAATAATCCGCAACCAAGGTCCTTCAACCTGCCCAGTGCTTGTAATGTACAGTATATATCAGCAGTGAAAGAAGAATAAAAACTGCAATGTTGCATGTGGTGCATTCAAGGACACGCTGCAGAATTTAAAGAGAGCTGAAACAAAAACAAAAGCATCAGCGTGAAAGAGCCGTCTGTTTCAGAGGGAGACTCAACTGAGCGGTAAGATTTAACTGCATGAAAATAAAATAAATGTCGGTCAGGATGACCTCCATCCAAAAAAAAGAGCAAAAATCACTTCACCAAATTAAATACGCAAACGATGCTTTTATTTTGATAGTGACGCGGATGGGGCTTTGGCGTTAAACTATTTACTTTGAAGGGTTTTTTCCCCCCTTTTCCTGCACAGAACTGCAGTGCTTTGATTGTAACCACACACCGGGGGAGGGGGGCGTCATCAACACAAGATGAACCTCAGGGCTCCATGTCACCTCGTCCTTGAAACGCAGTCAAATGAAAGTGACCCGCTGTCAAAATCCATAAAACAAATGCATCCGACAACAGCGCTGTATGGGGGGGGGGGGGGGGGAACCCACTGTGACAAACATTATAAATGAGCCATTATTGCCCCTTTTTGAACCACTCTGTGAACAACGACCCCAGCTGCCCCGTCACCTTTCATCATTATCATTCATCCACATGCGATACGCGAATAAAGATAAACGCCCCAGTGCGCGTTGGTCAGGATGGAGTTGGGGGTGGTGGAGGGTCCTTGTTACGTCACGATCCTCCCACTCACGATTCTCCACTTCCCCCCCCCCCCCCCCCGACAAGCTTAAGTAACATGAAACCACAGAGAAAAATAAATAAGACATGCAGATATTCGTAGTGGAAAACATGCACAGATAAACAGTGGGTTTTTTGGGGGGGGGGGGGGGTCATGTCCCAGGAGCAGCATCCCTGCGGCTCCTGCAGGGGACGCTTCCGACGGCCTCCGTGCGTTGTTTGTGTACCTGATGGAGAGCAGTTCGTGTAGCAAATAGGCGGCGGCGGCGAGCAGAGCCCCTCCGGTCAAATAGAGCGTCTTCCGCCACCACGAGTCCGAGCCCAGCGCCGACATCACCGGGCCGTGGCCCCGCAGAGGGCAGGCGACGACGTACCCGGAAAACGAGAGCCGCTCCTCGGAGCCCAGCAGGCCGGAGGAGACGCTCCGGTTCTGGCTGAGGTCGACCACACACGACCGCGTCCAGGCGAACCCGACGCGCCAGTACATGCTCTCCGCCTCGCACCGGCAGCTCGGGGCCTCATCGGCGGGGGCTTCATGGGTGCAGGGAGCCGCGGGAGGGGGGCCACTGGGCGAGGAACAGCCGACTGGAGGACGGGGGGGTCCGACCCGGAGCTGGTCCCCGCAGCGGGGTCGACATCCTCCGCAGCCCTGCACGGAGCTCGCTGGCCCTCAAGTGTCGATTCGGAGGGGAGGGGGGGGGGCGCTTCCGGTTAGCTTTCAAAAATAAAAGTCTATTGATGGCTGCGTCGCACTTAATCATTTTTAGGCCTTTAAAAATACACAAAACACAACAATGCACCTACTTTGAGGTCTGCAAGTGAATGCTATCCTTAAAATGTAGCCACCCCTATTACATCTATTACATCCACAATTCAACCCAAGATTCAATGAGGATAATTAATTTATGATAATTATTGAGATCTGCTACTTTATCTTGTCATCTAAAGCAACGACAACAAAAACATCTCATGGTTTTATTTTGAAGGGGAAATGATGCGGTTTTGCCATGTTTCAGTCAAGTGACGTCACGGGTACCAACAGTACCCTTCGGGCCCATCTCCCAGAGGCAAATACATCCTACCATTTCACTTAGTGAAGTAACTCACATCCTCTAAAGCACAAACAGGGAAAACATGGACAATATCTCGTGCATACTCTGCCAAATCCAACCTCTTATGGTATTATTTTCTGTTGCCACTAGAGATTTCCTGTAAAAAAGAAAAAAACCCAGCTTGAATAAGACCAGTGAACCACTTTGTTATGCACATCAAACGTTTTTATTACCATAAATGATAGACAAAGACTTTCAAGTAATAAAACCCTTATGGAAATTGGTTTCTACCAGAAGTAATAGGATTATTTAGGCCTGTGAAGCCCTTTATATTTTCAAACCCAGTGATGTGCAGTCATTGGACAGAGGGAGGCTGCTGGAGCAAAGCATAACAACCCGCCTCAGTGCCTCCGTCCTACTCGTCTCTTTAACTCCCCGTGTGGAGGGCTAGTGGCATTTAACACCATGTGTTCGTACCTTTTCAGTTGGTTTCCAACAGGGGCACCGAGGACATTCAAGGGAGCCAACCACCTTAAAAATGCATTTAGTGAGTGGGACAATATGTTCTCATGAAGGGTGTTCGCTCTGAAACCATGTGAAAGGCTCTCAAGCACCTTGTTTTGAATACAGCCACACAGCCCCACCGTATTACATCCCAAAAATATACACATCTACAGTCATATGCACAGATGTATTGCCAGGATGAAGCAATTGAATAGATGGCAGACGCAGATGAAGAATAATAAAACGTACAACCCGAAAGGTTGCAACAAATCTAGAACGATTATAGTTTTCGTTTTGTCCATTTGTGACAAATTTTACAAAGTATAGCTTTAGACAACTCAGCGTACAACCAAGAGCATGATAAATTAAACAATCAGGACTAAATGAAGAAGCTTTGCTGCGGACCAATAAAATCCGGATGGAAAACAAACAAGGGCCCTTTAATTTTGATGCACTAGCACAAAGATAAACTAGCTCATGATTTCATTTACAATTCCTTAATAAAAGGCAAAACATGATCAAAATTGAGTTACACGGCTATTTACAAGGGAGGGGATGGACACGGTGGCATTTTCATGATTCAAAACAGTAAATTATTGTAATAAAAAAAATATTTTCTACCATAGCGGAGAACCCACGGCTCATGGTCAGCCAGCAGAGATCGGACAGGGCAGGGGTATCCATAACAACACAGCTTCACACGGTGGTATCCAATCACATCGCAGCGTAAACGCGGTGGTATCCAATCACATCCGACCAGCATCCAAGCATTTTTACAGAGAAGAAAGACTACTAAAGTCCCTGAGGAATGAAAACCCACCCAGACCGGCCACTCACATTGTGTACACACACACACACACAGACACACACACACACACAGTACTTGTGATCAAGTTTTCTCGAATCCCACGGAGGACATGAAAGGATTTGCTCCTCGGGGCTGTTCAAGATTGTCAGGATCATCAAAATGACAAAAGCAGGTTTCCTCCAAACCATCACATCTGGTTTATCATTTCCTCGCCATATTCACAGCTCACCCCCCCGAGAGCCCCCTCGCATGTTCCTCAGTTTTAAGTTGACTTCAAGTCCGGAGCCGAGTACAGAGGCTCATTCAGATATTTCAGTGGCTACTCGCCCAAACCAGAAACCACCATGACCAGAGGAGGGAAGAGTGAATACGTGGCTCTCGGTGTTGGTCAAAGACAAAGGGGCATCTTGGTGGGCTGAAATGTGGTTGGGTTTTTTTTGGGGGGGGGAGGAGGGAAGGAGGGGAGGAGGGGGTTCAGCTAACGTCACAAAGGTAGGCCTGTGCGACATTCAAAAGATTCCCCCTTCTCTACGTGGCTAGGACTGGCTGTAGGAGTTGCTTTGGTTCCCGTTGGAGCTCTGGTCACTCTCACTGTGAAACAGAGAAGAAAAGGTCACACACTGCTCATTGAGATGTACAGTAGACCTGCAGTGTGCGCTGCAGCAGAGCGCAATGTGGTAGTAAGATACTCTTGCACCAAGTGAACGCAGTGGATTTAATCATTTATTAGAAATCAAAACAGCTCAACAACTCAGTCAAAAGCCCCTTTTGAAAGCAAGCTAAACGGCAGAAAGCTACATGTGAGAAACCTTTGCAATCAAGAAGGAGATTATGTTGTCAAAATGTGCCGAGAGTTACTGAAGGAGGCCGCTGCCGCCAAAATCCAGTCGCTACTACAATACAGAAGACATATTTGGGTCATTAGGGCTCACAGGGAGATCGTGCTATTTTTTGTCCTTGTTTATCTTGGGACGGTTTTTTCTTAGATTTTAACAATCACGAGTGGACCTTAACTTACGAAATAAGACGAGAGCGAGTGCTGCTCAGAGGCAGGTTTACCTGTTCGGGGGGGGTTTGGGCTTAGGCATCTTGTTCAGCACAGCAGCGATTTCCTTTCTGTCATCAAAATTCTTCCACTGGTCATAAAGCTTTAGAATGACACGGATGATCTCCAGGATCTTGACGGAAGAACAAAAAAATTGAAGTGAACCCATGTGGAGTCACAGCTGTCACAATAGTCCCAAAATGAAGGATTCCCACCGAGTATTTATTGTACGTTAAAAACTGGGTTTCTTTCAAATAAACAATTATTTCTGGTGAACATGAATTTGTTGGTTTCTAAATTGGTTCAGATTCTAAAAATATTGTATATATTCTTACTTTGTCCATGTCCACTGAGAGCTCTGCAAACCACTGTCTGGCATCTTTCTGCTGCACCACGCACGCAACGTGCAGACAGGCTGTGAAGGGAAACATCAGGTTACGCCTAACAACATTACGTTAAGCCTGCAACTGCATTAAGTGGCCGCATTGAGAAACGCACGGGGACAAATCTTACCCAAGGCAATCATGAAGGGAGGGTAGAGCAGGCACAGGTCCGTCCTGTATGTGTCGTTCACTATTCGCCTGGTTGAGACAGGTGGATGATTAGATAAGACGACACACACAGACTCGCGCACAGGGCGCCGGGTAGATGTAGCGTCAAAGGAGACGGGCGGCGTCGTACCAGGCCAGGGGCAGCAGCATGTCTTCCTGTCCCATGTCCTGCACATACTGCAGCAGCGGTCTGTACGGGTGGTACACAATCAGGCAGCAGTCCTAACAAACAGAAAGCAGTGAGTAGTCCGTCCCAGCCGGGCGCTACGGTGACGACAGCGCAGAGGTCTCTTCACTCACCATCAACTCCAGGAGGTAGAACTCACATTCTAATATCTGTAAAAGACGCAGATTTAAATTGTATTTAACACACCGTGCTGGTTAATCAGAAACCTGGTGTCACAACACACAAAAAAAAAAAAATACAACGCAGATTGACACCTTCATAAGTCTATATAAAGAACAGGGTTGGTAGTGACCTATTATGATCATGTGATACTAGTCTCATATTTGGTTTTTCTGCCTACAGGGGAAATGCAGCCTTGTGGAATCACAAATTATTATTTTTTTTTTTATATTTCTCCGTTTGTCCCCAGGCTTCAATCCCTTTTACCACAAGCTGCGTCTCGTACATTAATAACTACTTGTAGGAGCTGTCGGGACGCCGCCAACTCACTCCCTGCTCCGTGAACCACTCACTTCTCTTATCACACTGCTGTGACACACTAGAAATATTAGTCAACGCAGCGCTCGGACAGGGACCCCAGTGACGTCCCGGCACCTGGATGTATAAAATACTGATGGTGGATACCACTGGGCACTGAGAAATGCTGCTCTCTCTCTTTTCTCTATAGAGTTGAAACACATCTAATAAGTCACATGTCTTTGACACTGTGTTATTAGATTGCTGAAAGAGTTACGAATGTGCTTGATCCCATTACTATTTAACCACTTTTACTTCTAATGGTATGTTATTTGTTGCACTCAGGGTAAGTAGTTCTGCATAACGGCATCCAAATGCCTCAAATGTCACACCAGCACTTTACTTACATGATTCATTCTGTAAGGGAACTCCTTTGGAAAGGCATAGGAAAATCTAGTTTTCACTGTTTGAGAAAACATACACATGATTACACCACATCCACTGCAGAACAACAACAATCAAAAGAGTGAATAATACCGAAATATTGATTTAAAAAATGTGACTTACACACAGATGTTGCCGCGGAGATTAGCCTGGTATTGGACACAACCCCAAATTCCTGAGGGGGCATTTACATTTGAGCACAGAACTCATATACAGAGCAAAGATTTTTTTTTTTTTTTTTTTAAACGCAACTACTTCACTCGTGTCAAATTCTTTGTTCAGTGAATTTTCCATACCTCAACTTTAGAAGCCAAGAAAACACAGGTAGGAGCCATGAGCACCGGGTCAATACTCTTCAAGGAATACCTGCAAACAGAAAGAAATAAAGACGTATAAAGCAGAAACGCCTGCCTGGTTCTAATGAATAATAGGATATATCTTAAATGTACTTAAAGTACTGTAAACACGGAAGTTAAGTTCGAATATCACATAAGATGATACCTGGCATAGAAGCGCTTGAAGTACACGGTTGCAGTCGCTATAACCTGCTGCCGAAGCTTCAGGTGTTCCCCTAAAGCCTGGATCACTGAAGGTAAAGTAAGAGGACCACATTGTGTAGTTATAGCACCATCTTTGGGATGAGAATAATGCAATAGTCATCAATAGAAAGTAGAGAATACGATTTTAAGTTCAAATTATTGGGTTTCCGTGTTGCACATTGTAAAAACTCAACACTACGAGATGCTGTCTAACAAATTGAACAAAAATACCGTTGGCAAAGAAAATCTGCAGCTTCCAGTACTCCTCCTCCGAGAGAAACTTCAGGTCCTTCTGGCGCTCTTTCATGAGGTCCTGCTTGTCCAGAACCCACTGCAGACTTTAACGAACCGAAACCACAAAACATGAACTGCACGAAACTCACGGTTACGTCTCACTACAAACACACACGTTTAGCCTTCCGGTGAACATTCGGCCTTAATAAGAACATGGTGTGTGTTTTTTTTTTAATGTGTTGGCCTTTCGGTTATGATAAATAATATCGGTCTGTAACAGTTAGCGGTACGCGTCCCATAAGCCGCACAGGTGACGCTAGGCCGCACAACACAGACGGGCGTTTGCGGGAATAAAGAAGTAACAGTTATAATAAATAAAAAATGAGACTTACTAATGAGAACTTTGCCAGAAGTTCCCCGCCATTTAGTGGGTATGGAGGTAGAGAAGGAGGC
This sequence comes from Pungitius pungitius, assembly GCF_949316345.1. Lineage (NCBI taxonomy): Eukaryota > Metazoa > Chordata > Actinopteri > Perciformes > Gasterosteidae > Pungitius > Pungitius pungitius. The sequence goes on along the minus strand of NC_084919.1, from coordinate 3,480,378 downwards.
GTTTTAAATGATACAACTTGGCTACAAAGAGGCAAGACAGCAGAGCCAATGTTGTTGTGCTTAGCAGGCACTGGAGTCACATCAAAAACCTCCCGGAGAAGCCCAGAGAACTCCGTTAGAACGGTTCCGGGATTTGAGTTCCGCCTTTAAAACGTCAAATACATATATTGAAATAAAAAATAAATATATATATAAATGGGGGGTCACATGACCAGGTGAGTTACCTCCAGGGGGAGATCACATGTTTTAATTAAGTAGCGTTAGCATTGCTATTAAAGTGCCACAAGTAAGTAATGAGTAGAACGGTCCATTTCAGAATAATGCATTTCTTTCAAAAATGAGTATCACTACATATTATTTTGTTCTATTTCATTTATATTTCCGGGATGCTTTTGAATTTTCCCAAGGTGTCAATGTGGTACCCAACCCAAGTTACACTCTTCTGAGTGAATAGTCAAATAAATCCCTCTGAAAAACAGTAATACGCCAAGAACAAAGCCAAGAACAACTATACTTCAAAATTGAGTTAAATCACAATACTTGAGTACATTTATATAATTGGTAGCAAAATCAAATAACATTAATCTAAACTCTCAATGTATGAAGTTGAGTTGGTGCAGATATCTGAACAGATGAGGAGTCGATACTGTGTGCTATGCAACAATATTCTATGTTATTATGTTATTCGTATATTCTAGAAAAACTCCTTTAAAGGGATTGATTTGATCAGCCCTGGCTTGATATTAAGGACGCACACTCTCACCCGGCTTTTCTGCTCATTTAATCCCCCTGTGTGTCACAAATGTGCTCCTTAAAGTTACAAAATAAACAGCACGCCATCATAGTTGTGGTTTTCATTTAAATAAAAAGAGACACTTACACAGACATTACATTTTTTTGTTTGCATTGTTTACTTAAACAAAAGTAGCGACGGCTTTCCAGCGGACAAGACCAATTGCTACAACTCCCCCCTATAAACATGTGATTTTTAATAAATGACATACATCAACCGGTAAAAATATTCCATTTAGTAGAAACAAATCAAATTAAGACTTTCTTAATTTGTTTGGGTTGATAATGTATGTTTTAATTACGGTATTTATGTAGAGAAGTTGCTTATTTACATTACATAGCGACCCATAATTTACACGCACATAGCAGCCGGTTTTAACACAAAATGACAAGTATTACTTAAAGCACCAATTAAAACCCATCATTGTCTCCCTCTGTTTGGACCAAATAGCAATGACGACAGATGAATACCAAGAAATAGTGAACTAGATTAAAGTACCAAGTGCAATTAACAGTAAAAAATGATTAGGAAGAAGAAATTGGGATGAATTGTGAATGAATAACGTAAGAAAATAATGTCTACTGGGTTTGCATTTGAGAAACATTGATTAATCAGTGTCGTATGAGTGTGCTTCGGTGTTTCTAGTGCAACGGTTCGGGTTCACCCCCCACTCCTCCGGCGAGACGATACACAGCGAGGCTGACTTCATGTGCGAGGGCATCGGCGCTCTCCTAAAACACAGACACAATACCTGTGATGCATCACAGAACAGATAAAAAAAAGTCAAAAAGAACCCCCCCCCCCCTCGAAAGAAAATCTCACCTGCGTTTCAGCCTCGGCGTAAACTCTCACCACGTCCTCGGTGCCAGAGGGTCTCACAAAGGAGCGCGCCTCCCGGTACTTCCTCACCAGGCTGTCGATGGCCTCCTGAAGCCCCTCTGGGCTCACTGCGCGTCTCTCTGCGTCCGCCGTGTCTATCACCCTGCGGTCCGCCACCTGCATGAGAGGAAATCCAAGCCCCAAAATATGGATGGCAGGTGGAGGATGCACCGATGGGAGGATTATGTAGAAAACAGCAACGAGGGGTCAACTTAAAATAACTCAAAATAATAAAGGTTGGAAATTGGTCAAATTTGAGGTGTCATAACAAGTGTTTTGGTGAGGCCTAATTTCATGCTCATGAACTCGTTAAGTCAAGAAATCCCAACAAAGCCGTATTTTTTAAACTGCGAAACAATATCCACCAGAAGCAGCTCTTCAAAGATGTGAAGTATGAGGGCGCACAGAGAGAACTGAGACATCATTTTTAATTGAGGTGGAATATTAAAAAAAGCGACACGTTTTCCCATGAAATCGAAGGACTTTCCAAGCCGGTCATGATAATACATGAATGCAGGAGTACCTTGACTTTGAGCTGCCGGTTTGGCAGGTCACTGTAGATGGCGTCCCACTGCTGGATGGTCATACCCTTAATGGCCAAAATGGCTTCGATCAGCAGCATGTCGGAAATGGCATCGCCCACAGTCTTTAGGAGGATAAAAAGAAACCCGAGCAGGACGTCAGAAATGGGAGTGACTTGCTGCTGGTTTGCGTGGCTGGTGTTTGTGTGCGTGTGCGTCCACCTGGTTGATGACGGGGATCGTGCTCCGCAGCAAGAGAGCCGCTCTCTTCCTCTCGCTGGCGACGCTGGAGTCCGCAGCTAGCCGCCGGATCTTCTCTTCAGCCGCTTTACTGAACAGCACCTGAAGATCACGTCGGGATTCATCTGATTAAAGACCGCCCAGATATGTACTAAAGCATTGACATGATTGTGCTAGCTAAGTGAATTATTTAGAGCGTGCCTGATCGACTCACAGTTCCATGACCGTTGGCCTCGAAGTAGACTCCGATATCAAACTCCTGGGCGGCGTGGTGAAGGTGCTTCACTCCAGTTTTAGTACACCTCACAATCACCTAAATCACAAGGAAACGAGTGAACCTTTCCATTAAAAGAAAGAAAGAAAAAAAACTAAATTCTCACTAGTTTCTTCTCACCTTCATTGTGTCTTCCAAATAGTTTGTTGAGCTCCCATTGGCATAAGCAGTTTGCACCACTGCCATCTCCAAGTCAAGACCAGCCTGTATGCAAAGAAAATATCTATTTGAGGTTTGTGTACTTATGCTTTTTTTTATTGAAGACTGGTTTTCTACTTGTGAGTTTACCTGTGTGAGCAGCTCTTTGAGAAAAGTGCTGATGAGAGTAGCGACTTTGTCTCCATCCAGCAGGTGAAAGTGTCCTTCGGAGTCAGTGTAGTAGTAAACTATTCGATCAGCATCGCCGTCGAAGGAACAGCAACGTTCCCCCGAGTTCATCTTCATGTCTTTAGAGAGAGAGAGAGAGAGAGAGAGAGAGAAGCAATATGGAAGCGGGGAAAATAAAAGTATGTTCATTTGGCATCCTCTAACAAAAGCTTATATATATATAGTCTCCGTCTTGTGCTCACATCTTGCATCTATAATATTATATATGTATAATATATTCTATTTCTGTTGTTCCAAGTATATGAAAGGCATCCTCCTTGTAGGCCAAATTATTTGAGTCTTCATCACAATCTACATTGCTTCCTGTGAGCACAGTCGCACCTGTGGGAGGTTTCTGCTGCACTTTGACAAAGTCGGCCCCGCACTGGTGGTTAAGCTTTCCGCTGCTGCCGTCGTTGAAGAGCGAGATGTGCAGCTCCTTCTTCAGGTGACGCTCCAGCTCACGCACCTTAAGCGCCCCGATGCCATTGGCGCCGTCCACAGAGAGGTGCTTCTGGTCGTCTGTGCAGTTGGACGCCTGCCAGAGAGGAACAAGACGGGAGTGAAGGAGAAATGGCTGATTCCTCCACACATCAGAATGTGCAGGGTTAGGAATGATGTCACAAGAACACGTGACTCAAACGAATGTTTTCTTACATTCTTTGTGAGCTGAATGAAGGCTTGGCAGAGTTTCGTGTAGTATCCCTCCACCGTGGCCTCTCCATATTCACCCTGCGTGTTCTGACAGCAAACCATGTAGTGGAGCTGCGGAGTGGTCACCAAACCGTAGTCTGATGGTACCGGATGGGAGAGTCAGAGGGCGGATCGAGAGCAAGAGGAACGCATATAATAATAAAAAAAAAGTGAACAAATTAGATCAATACAGGTACAAACAAGCCTTATCAAAGAGACACCTTTGCTGTGGCCGGCGAGTGCAGACACCCCATCCAGTACTGCCTTTGATAAGCTCCCACTGCTGCTTCTATAGGTGGATGACACATTCATTTTAGTGGAGTTAAATAACATTAAATGGCATAAAAATACATGAAAATGTTGGTTAGTTGCACTGTTACTCGCATGGCCTGGATGTACCGTATACCTTGTGTCTTTTCCCACAAACACGTTAGCCTCCTGGCTCATGTTTATGGACTCCTTCTCTATGATGTCCTTCAGAGAAGCGAGCAAGTCTTCCTGCTCGGCGTTGGCCAGCTGGGTGGCGTAGACCTCCCATGTCGGTGTCACCATCTCCCCCATGGGGTCAACCAGCTTCACCCCGTTGTCCTCCTACACAAGGGCGGGTGTGAAGAGAGAGGCAGGAGGAAGTCAGAAGAGAGGATTCTGATTCTGGTGCGTTTATAGGATTGTTTATCACGGTTTGATCACAGGAAATTAGTCGAGGGAAAGAGAGACGCTGAACCTGACAATGTGTTATTAAGAATTAGAAAAAGAAGACATGATTGTGGGGTCAAATACAACAAAGTAATGATTGGAATATAAAGCCAATAATCTGAAATAATGTGAATGTTTTTCTCACCTCAGGGTTGTGTGATGCAGTGACCATGACTCCAATGGTGGCTTTGGTATTTTTTGAGCGTAAGGTGGCCAATAGTCCCATTCTGAACATGACGTGGTCCAGCAGTTTCGCATTGGTCCTAAAACCAGCGGTGCCATACTGCAAAACCAACCCTGCAGGTTTAGGGTGCAGACCCGACTGCTTGGTTACTTCCTGGAACTGTGCCATCCCTGAGACACATTTTAAAGACATAAACAGGTCAATGGTCCAATGGAGCAAAGCAAAAACAACACCAATCAAATGCTTGGTTACAGTAAAGAGGTGTTGTATAGCAGAATGATCCTTTATCTCTTCATATTCGAGATTTATTGTCACTTTATAATAATATTATTACTGTATGAAGAAGCAATTTGATGTTATGGCTGGTTGGGCGGGATCAACTTTTGTTCATATAATGAGAAATCTATTTTTTTTTTACGTTAAAGGCATACATGACTATAAAACAACGTATGCAACCACCGCCAACACTACACTTTTATACAACATGCCGCAGGACAGGAGGAGCGCAAAGGTCGCAGTAATTTACTTTACAGCGGTAACACGTAGACGATGAACTGAATGAACACAATCATAACAAGTGAATGAGGGACATTGTTACCGGGCTTGAAAAACCCGGGAATAAACACTGGTGCTGAACGCAAGAGACAACAGGAAGTTATAAATAAAACTGCATCATGTTGTTTTTTTCATCCACTTACTGTTTAGTTTAGTTAGTTGAATGTCCTGAGTTTAGTCCAGTACTATGAAACTCTTCCTGCTTTTCCGTCTGATGACGTGGCTACAGTTCCGCGTACGTCACATGACGCATTCACGTAAGGCCCGCCTTTTTCTTCAAGCCCTCCCTTTACTCTAATGCAGAGACTCCATGAACACCACAACCAAGCATAATCTCGACATTAAATCTTTTTTCATTATTAAAAAAATAAAAGACAAGCTAATTTATTTTAGTGCCTTTCCGGTTATAAACACGTTGGCCAAAATAATTTACCAGAATGTTATAGATAGGCACATATAGAGCAATTAAGGGATATTAACTCCTGTATTCACATGACCGTGTTCCAAATGAAACGCCGGATATATAGGCACCTTAGAACATTTGAGCAGTTATATTGTCCTAACGACACCATCCGTCGCTTTGCACCTTGTTCGTGATCAATCAAGAAGCAGCAAAGAAGCCCGAGTCAAGCTGGTGCATTAACCCTTTGGTGTGTGCGACTCCCCCTTTGAGAGACGTGGGATTCGACGTGTGTCCTCCAACCCTGTCCAACAAGCTGCTGGTGGAGTTACGTCTAGGTGGATGTATAGATAGGCCAAAAACATCAACGAACGACCGGGGGTGAGAAAAAAGGAAATTCCCTTCTTTCGTTTCCTCTTCACGAACATCTCGCACTGCGCAGTGTTGTGCGCATTTTCTGTCGTTCTCACAGTGGCATTTCTGAGCCAAACCGGAAAGAAACAGCGCAATCTGAAAACCAAAGAGAAAAGACCGGTCCTTCTCTTATTTTGAAAGCTCTTTTTCAATGCGGTGACAAGGGAGGAAAGAAAATCAAACCTTGATGCCCCCCCCCCTCTCCAAACGGGATATTTGACCGACCTACGGAGTGTTGATACCGTAATTTCCCAATAATATTTTTTTGGACCCTCCGAGCAGCCTCGCTCGCTCCGCGTTTTCTATTGGCCTATTTTTTTTTTTGTATTATTCCTGCGGGTTGAGAAAATAGCTTTCATTGCCACTAGAGTGTTACGTAACCGAGTGGCATTAGCTGTCCAAGGTGCTGAACTGCACGGTCGGAGCCTACACCGGGACGAGCCGAGGGGGGATTCACAACCTTGCGTAAGTCTGCTCGCATCACCGAGCACATCATCAACGTGACCGCATTATTCGGTGCAAAAGAATGTTTATTTAGTGGGAGGGTCGTGAGCTCATTTTTCTTCTTCTTCTTCTCTCGCCCACACAGAAGGTCACAGGCCTGCAGCTGAACGGGGAAAAGAGGGACGCACGGGATTCGATCGCCGAGCCACCGGGAAGCCGCCGGGTTACGTTCTGATCATTTTTTCTTCCTCTTCTTTTCCAATCGTCCCCGGGTGACATACGTTCTCGAGGTGGTCGCTTCGACGGGAGAGAAAATGTCGGGGCAAACGCTCACGGATCGCATCGCCGCTGCGCAATACCAGCTAACGGGATCGGATATGGCCCGGGCTGTCTGCAAAGCCACCACTCACGAAGTGATGGCGCCCAAGAAAAAGCACCTGGAGTGTAAGTGTACTCTCTTCTTGGTCTTCCCCACACTGCACCGGCCGGCCATATAGGGCCTGTAGCACACCGCACCCAACTAGAGCACTTGTAACCACAGGTATATCATTATGGCACAGTCATTTCTGAATTGTCTTACCTTAAATGGGTGTGGTGCCGTGAGGAATTGATGCAGCCATGGTGGTTACCCCTCCGGTGACCTATTGTGTCGGCCTCCAGTAAAGGTGATGGAAACCCACGGTTATATTTTAAGGCAGAATGACAAGGTGTCCTCCGAACAAGACCATTTTAATTTCCATTCGTTGCGCTCCTGCACAACCGCTTCCCTTAACCTCCCATTAAAGCTTTATTCTCCCAGCACTGCTTAAGACCTGCAGGTCTGCATAATGAAGGAAGCGCATGTGTTACACGCACTAAATACAAATATGAATTCCAAGGTAATGCTGTCTGAAAATGGAATGAGACCTACTTGTGTTTCATAGTCTATCGGGGAGGTTTATGCCATAGAGTCTCAGCTGCATAACATTATCAAACCTCACAGCTTTATTGACACGTCTCCAGATGACAGCGGGGAACACCTTATGACAGTTGGTGAATAATCCCTGTCATCTACCATAAATAGTGAGCCAGACCGAAGCAGTGGCGTGGCTCTGCATGCGGATGACGGGTGGTCTGAGCGGTTCTCCGTGTCGGTTCTTTGGACACGTCTGGTCCTGTGTCTTGGGCCAGGGACCTTATATCTTGTGATCCGCTCCCCTGCTGAATAATTCAATAATCAGCCAATGACTGCCTTGCATTATTTACACAGCCAAAGGTGAAAATGCTAGCAATGCACACAAGACAATTGCTTCATCGCTCTCTTCCCCGTGTCCCGTGTATTTGTTTAATTGCGTATTTGTCTTTAAATTGTGACTGCAAAGACAGATCAGCAAACTGTCTCAAGCCATGGCCTCTTTGTCCAAACTACAGCGGGCCGCCGAAACTCCAAACACTCCAGACAGGTTTTAAATATTCTTGTAGACAATAGAGCTACAAATAAATTATACATACATGGGTTTTTAGTCTGTGACGTTATGTACTTTATCCAATTCTAGAGCAATTAGACAAACACACACACACACATGCACACACAGACCGACACGCATACAAAAGCCAATAGTTCAAGCTTGGAGGTGAAATAAATGTATCTGTCACAAGGGACAGTTACTGACCCTTGGGGTGGGCGCGTGTATGCTGGTGCATTGATGTTGCCGTGGCAACATAGATTGATAGGGTTAAGAAATGGCACTGTAATGGCAGCGGGCAATTGTGAGAAGGAAGAAGACAAATGGCCTGTCATGTGTATCTCGGAGAGACAATTACAATGAGTGTATATTTGCTTTGACTAGAACCAACACAGTGATTGTATTTGTTATAGTCTCTCCGTATGGGTGAACATTTACGTACTTTTTGAGGAGGATATACGGCCATTCTCTCTTCTGATCGTACGTAGCAAAATGTGAACAACGAAGGGCCTGATGTGGATGACGTGAACGTGACAGAAAGGTAATATCTATACGGACAAACATCTTTTTGGGGGCTTTGAAGCCGGCTTTTAATATCTTGCAAAATGGGTTCCACTGTGCATGAAAGGAAACTGCGTGTCACAGGTGCGTTATTTCTCGCTTTTGAAAGTTATGTTCCTGTTTATTTATGTATGTACTGTATACAGTACATACAGACCGCAGCGATCTGATGGTGAAAAGAACCCTGGCGGGTGTGTGTTACACATTCCTGGAGAACGTGCGGTCCATGCAAGGTCAACAAAGCAGAGTTCACTCAACACCAAAGGCGACAGGTTTAAATGAATCTGGGGTCATGTGCAGAAGTACCTATTTAGAGGAGCGGGATTAGTGTACCACATGTACACGCGTAGTTCGATTGTGGGGTTTGTGGGAGACCCGGCTTATTTCTGGATGTTTAGTCGAATTTAATTCATTGTACTTAGTAATTGCGCTAAAAGGTATAGTTTATCTTTCAACTCTTTATTGCGAGATAAGAAGCACACACCACTCCCCTGTCTCGTTTACCGACAGCAGCCTGATTAGCCTTAGCTTAGCTTAGCTTAGCATTAAGACAGGAAGACAGTTAGCTCGGCTCTGTCGCCAACCAGCGCGTTGCATCTCAGGCTGTTCCTTGATGCGTAAGCAGGTACGAATGCTGATGTCTTCAGACTTTTTGGTGTTCGCTGATGTGGTGACTGTCACCGAGTGAGGCTCGTTTTAACTGGAATATTCTGGGTCACACCAGAGTGGTCTGTTGTGGAACTATAAGAAAATGATTAGCGCAGACACACACACACACACACACACAGACACACACACACTGGCACAGTGTGAGGCCTCGGTTCATTCTTAGAGCTCTCCTGTTGGCCGTGGATTACAGTCTCCAGTCTTTATTTAGCTCAGCCAATCCTCATTAGACACCCTCGCATGTCCATATGTGTTTGTTTTAGCTATTGATACATAACAGATAGCGGTGAACAGTTATAATCAAATGCATGCGTTGCTATTTGGGGTATTATGGGCTGGCTGTCTGAGAATGGCAGCGGAGAGCGCTGTGTTCCTCATGCTAGGTTGAATATTAGCTGTGCCAGGGACATGCTAATGTTACATAACCACATATCTGCCATTGTGGACCATGTCTGTATGTGTGTCATTTGAAAAGGCTGCAGGGAGATGTCATCTTTAGCTATTTCACAGGGGAAGTTAAGCTAAATGAGGGGAAAATAGGCTAGAACTAGGTCGAAATTAGAGTAGTAAAATATTGCCTACTACATTTTGTGCTAGGTAGATAAATAACTAAATCTGACACTGATTGACAGCCTATGTGACAATTAGCTGAGGCGTGTTGGGGGGGGGGGGGCGTTGTGTGAAACAGGTGGTGCCCCATGTGCTGTAGGGGGGATGGGCAGTGAGACAGCAACCATAGAAGACCCGAAGCAGTGATTAGTAACAATCTGTTTTCGCCCCCCCCCCCCCCCCCCCCCTTACCAACTCCTAACCCCTCCGTCCAACCTGCCACCGCTTCATGACCTTGAACAGCCTGACACCGATCCGACTCTTCCTCTCTGACACGTCGTACCCTGGATCTCCTCAGCAGACCTCGCGCCGTTCTCTCGAACATCTCGCCGTTTGTCTTCTTTCTTGCCCCCCATCCCCCCCCCCCTCGCTTTGCGTCTACTTAAGGCAGAGCCACATCAATATCAATATCACGGCCTTCCCCAGCTTCTATTATAAGAGGTGCCTGCCAATATCTGCTGCATTCCTCTGTGGCACTCAGTGCGGATGGACGCAGGCCCTGCCCTTGTGGCTCAGCTGTCGATGCCAGGGGGGTGGACAAGAAAAAACACACTGTGCTATTTCTTTTTTTTTTCTGCTACAACTGTGCTGTCAAAAATGCAATATGTGGCCCTGTGTTTATTTTTGTCAGGCACATCAAACCTGTTTCAGGGCCTCTGGTAGTGCTGCATGATCGGCAAGCGTTCGGCAAGAAACCTCATTAGTGAAATATCGTCAATTGTTGTTCTTCCTAGTGTTACCTCCTCTGTCTGAGCAAATCCTGTCGTTCTCTTTGTATCTGCACGGCTTTTTCTGGGGCCATCTGTCTGCTTGTTGCTCTCCATCTCTCTCACAGAAGAAACTCCCACACAAATAATAAATATAATATTAGATGTGATGATAATCTATTGAAGTCGGGGCCTTGTTCGCATGCGGATTGCAATTTTTGCAGCACAATGTTGAAGAGATACATCTTTTCTTTTTGTTAGGATTTATGTGTAAAGTTAAGAGAATCAAAATAAAATGACCAAATCTCTTATAGAGGCTTGTGTGTTACACATTGAGGACATTAAACCGTTTACTGTAGAATTGGACTTGAAAAATTCAGTTGAGTTTGCTTCAACAATGGCAAATCAGCTGAATTCACCTAACATTGGCATTTAGGCACCAATATAAATTCACATATACTGACATCTCAAAATATATTTTGTATATACATTTACATATTACATACAATTTTAGGAAAAGGAGGGCCAATCAGAATCAGTTTTGAGAAAGAGAGTTTGTCAGAAATGACTTAAATGCCACTTTGCACTGACGCGCTGGTCTCTGCATGTCTGGATCCATTGGAGGAGGGCTGACAAAGCATTATTCTGCCATTATGCGTTGTCACTGTGCGCATCCTTGCATACATATGAATATATTTGCGTGTGTGTGTGGGCTCTTGCACCAACTTCATTTAGCAGAGACGAGTCTTTCTCCAGGCTTGAGATTCTCATGGGTGTCTGGAGTGCAGTGAACACTGAGCCTGTTAACTTAATCAAAGTTTAATCAGAGCACTTTAAATTAGGTTGGCATTTGCCTAAGACCAAACCACCAGTGGCTCTCCTCCTACGTGCCACCTCGTACAAAATTTCCACCCTCTAGAAAACGACTCCATGTCATCAGACCTCCCAATTCTCACAAAGATCTCAATGGTGTGGTTTCTCTGGCACTGTGCTGCAGACTTGGTGTCGGCGACCAACACCACCAACGTGAACATCCCTCAGATGGCCGACACGCTGTTTGAGCGAGCCACCAATGCCAGCTGGGTGGTCGTCTTCAAGGCCCTCGTCACCAGTCACCACATGTGTATCTACGGAAATGAGGTCAGAACCCGGGTAGACCGCTAACATTTAAACACAAAGAATTGTTGTTTTTCTTGTAAATAAATGACTGAATGTATTTGCAGATTCATCACCCAGTTTAAATGGATTAGGAATGTCTTAATAATTAACTTATGATGTTACCACTTTGGAGATTTGAGGGTTGTGTGTGGTGCTGAGGCAAGGTACATCATTATTGGCTTTGACGACGATGTTTAGTTTGAACTTTTTAATGTTTATGTTTTATTTTTCTTCCTCAGAGGTTCATTCAGTACTTGGCCTCCAGGACATCCCTGTTTAACCTGAGCAACTTTATCGACAAAACCGGCTCTCACGGTAATAGAATATCAAAATATCTGACAAATTACATATCGAATAATCATATGCAAACAACAGAAACATAATATTTTAATATAAAAAAACAACCCTGTCTGCTTTCCGACATTCCTTTCCTATCCAGGCTATGACATGTCTACATTCATCAGACGGTACGGACGATACCTGAACGAGAAAGCCTTCGCCTACCGCCAGATGGCTTTTGACTTCACCAGAGTCAAGAAAGGGTAAGTCACACGAGGTGTTCGGAGAGCTCGGAGGAGCGCCCTCGGCCTCGGGCTTACTCCACACCCTGCTGTGTTCCTTCAGTGCCGAGGGTGTGATGAGGACCATGACCACCGAGAAGCTGTTGAAAGGCATGCCTGTTCTGCAGACGCAGATTGACACGCTCCTGGAGTTTGATGTGAGTCAGGGTCTAGGGGTTAGGGTTTGGTGCGGAACCTTCCGGTTTCACACAGGCTCTCTTCTCTTTTTCTCAGGTTCATCCCAAGGAGCTTAACAACGGGATCATCAACGCTTCCTTCCTGCTGCTCTTCAAGGACCTGGTCAAACTGTTTGCGTCCTACAACGACGGAGTCATCAACCTATTAGGTCAGTGGTGCATGGTTTTTATTTCTTTCGCTTGGCGTTTCAGAGTTGAAAACGTGCGAAGACGGAACGTGAACGTGCAAAACTTTCGTTTTGCAGAGAAATACTTCAAGATGAAGAAGAGTGACTGCAAGGAGGCCCTGGAGATCTACAAGAGGTTCCTGACCAGGGTGACAAAGATTGGGGAATTCGTGAAGCTGGCCGAGGTAAGAGGCCCTCCGGACCACACCACAAAGCAGCGTGGGGAAGTGTCGTAATGAAGATTTAAAAATCCCTCTTCCTCCCACAGACAATCGGAGTCGAGAAAAACGACATTCCCGACATCAACTACGTAAGTTGAAAAAAAAGAGTCTATTTTTCTCTTTTTTTTCCCCTGGTAGGATCGTCATGCACATGAATACGACTCATCCCACCCCGACACACACAGAAACACCCACGACTCACCCACCATAAATCTCCCCACCCCAGTGTCTCCACCCGGGGGTAGTGGTGGATCTAGCAGACTCAGACGAAGAAGACTGTCCTTTTACGCCCCTCGAGGACCCGGTAACCACAGTAACACCGGGTGCCCTGGCCGAGTGCCTGTTTGCAGGATGAACTGTCGGCATGGTGATCCTGATGGAATTTTGTGTGTGTTTGTGCATTGCAGTGAGATTTGTCACTCTCTCTTGTTTTTAATACACTTTCTTTTTTTTTTTTAAACTTGGAATCGCAGAGCCTGACACCACCATATAGGAAACAGGATGTATTGATTATACTATTTTTTTTTTTTCACTTCAGGCCCCCAGCAGTATACTGGAAAGTCTGGAAACACACATGAACGGTTTGGAAGATGTAAAGGGTGGAAAGAAGGGGTAAGAAGAAGAATTCAAACAACCAACCTCATCCAACCAGATCTGAGAAACTCCCTCCTTGTTCTTTATTTCCATAAAATGAAATGTGCGGGCCAAAAACTATTTATTTCCTTTAACCCTTCGCTCTCTTTTATCCCCCTTTGTGTTCATTTTGGAATCAACAGTGAAGGGTGAGCATATAACTGTGTGTTTTGTTTGGAGTTTACTAACTTAACTTAGAAAACCTCTTCATTGAAGTTCATTCATTTCCCCCACCGGTTAAACTTACATATTATTCACATGTAAATCGCAGTAGGAAGGTGATCTTCATGTGAATACAAACATAACTACACCGCCAATCACTAGTTTGTGGCAACGTGTCCATTGATGTGATGTGAGAACCACATGTTTGGATAGACAGAAACCTCATGTGTTTTGATCATTGATTATTTGCAAAAAACGTGAGTATTTAGACAATTTGACATAAATAGCTCTGGAAATGAATTCTTCACATGATGACATACTATGCAACGTTTCCTACATACTTGTGTACATTTTTTTCACCTAAATACCCAATAAATCGTGTTCAAAATAACTTATCACCTCCTTCTCATCTCTCACCCTCTCAGGTCTCCAACCAAGGTGAGCTGCACATTCAAAACCAGTCCATATCTCCATTGGTCACTCCCAGTCTGATGCACCGCTCGAAAACGGGGCTTCTCCGTCCTCTTTCAGGGGTCTCCGACGAACAACGTGTCCCCGACATCCACTCCAGCCAAATCTTCAAACGCCGTTCCAGCGCTGCAGCCGCCTCCCGGGGAGAACGCCGCCGCCGCCGCTGCTGCCGCCGCCGAGCCGGCTGAGGAGTGAGTGCCCGTGAACTGTGTGACCTTCTTCTCCTCCCGTAGCAGTAACATTGACTTCATCCTGCAAAGAGCACATTTAAACGAATAAACCTTTTGCAACGAACAATGGACTTGATTTAATTTGCTCTCCGTTTTTTTTTTTTAAATCTTCTTCTCCAGTTCCTTGTTGGACCTGGATCCTCTGTCCTCCTCGGGTCCCTCGGGACAATCAGCTGCCCCCACGTCTTGGGGAGGTAAGTCTCCCTGGTTCTTCTACAATGTCAAAATCTTTTTTTAGCTCGGCTATGAATGAACGTGTATTTCCTCTTGTTTTCTTTTTCTGCCTCCATAGACCTTCTTGGTTCAGGTGAGTGTCTACTCTTCACCTCCAGACTCATGTCTAGACCAGCGTAGTCCTTCATCTGTCTCCGGGACGCCTCAGTGTAATTGAATATTCTTTCAACAAACTCAAATTGAGGTGACCCGGAGACATTGTTGATGTTTTAATTCAAATAAAACACCTAAAGACAGACTATTGTTGTACAAATGTCACATGGTTTCCTCCCTGTTTGTTTCCTCAAGCTGTTTTCTTTAGTCTGAGATGTCTCTTTGTTTCTCTCTGCCTTCTTTTCCCCTTTCCTCCACATACTCCATTGTCTGTTTTGGTTTACAACGGGGGCTTTTTTGGTTGGTTGGTTTTTTTAATTTGTTGGTTATGACTGGATGGTGTGGGATAATTTAACTTTAATTTGGTTAACATTTGGATTTTACTTTGCTTGGTCAACGCAACAAAAAAAAAAAAACGTAATTGGCTTTATTTGAATTGGATCTTTGTTTTGGATGCTTTTTGTTCACTCGGTTGTTTTGGTTGCCGTTTTTGGGGGGTTTATTTTTGGTATCTTTCTTTGGGGATTTCGAACACCCCGTTGGAACTCGCAGAAATGGGCGATTCCTTGGTAACTGAACCCACCCTCGCGGCAGAGCCCGCCCCCTCCTCTGCAGCAGCCACGCCCACTCTTGCAGCGGCAGAACCCGGAGCCTCTCTAGCTCCTCCCACTAGCGCAGCAGCTGCCTCCTCCCCTGCCGCCGCCAATACGGATCTGTTGGGAGGTCAGTGGGCTTCCAGAAAATTCTCTACGAAAGAATCACTCTGGGAAGCTCAACCCTAAAAACCATCACACAAATATGATAACACAAAGACAACCGCATGCTCAACCGCGCACCGTACGTAGACAGAAATGTACCACTCACAGTGTCTGTAGTCCGCTAATTAGGTTGCATCATCGAAACAGGATCGGGATGCAATGTTGCACACCATTTTTATGCCTACAAAATTATTGAATGTCAAATACATAAATCAGTGTGAAATATATTCAACAAATGGATATTTGTGTAAAATAAACACAATTAATTTCATAATGAGGTGTTGAAGTTATAAACCTGCCGCCCAAAGCTAATTACATACCTCCATTCCAAACAGCAATCTTTTTCTAAACCTAATCAAGTATTATTGTGGCGTAATTGAGTTTCCTTTGAAAAGTTAAGTTCAAGAGGAAATTATAATTCAGTGGGAAATCAACGGGCAATTGGTAAAAAAATAGCTTTATGAAAGTCAAACTAATTTTAAAAGCATTAATGTAGCAAACAATGTATTTCTTAAAAATGACGTTGTCGTTTTGTTGTGTAATCTATTTTATGTCATAAATCACGGTTCCGTTTACTAGTTTTATGTAAAATGTATTCATCTGAATATTGTATTCTATAATGACTCTTTATCCATTAATTACCACTTTTGGGCCCACACTCACACAAACACACACAACACTGCACAAATGCTCCGCTGTGGCTCCGGCTTGCACGTGAACACGTACCACTGCACATGTCATGTCATTCTCCACATGCGTCCTGTTTGATAGGCAGGCGTGCTTTCCTTCGATCTCAGTGGAAAGCGCGCCCATCAAACCCTGTCACGCGGCCACGGTGGCTACAGATGGCCGCTGTAACACACTAGGTCCCAGGCTTAGTCGATTAACCCTCGCTGTAGTGCCTCCTGTCTGTATTCCCATTCGTCCATTCACCTGTCAGTCATTGACGTCCTATACCAAAGCGGGCGAGCGACCACGTTTCACCCGTCGAAAAACTTTAAGTGTCACGACAACTGCTGATGATGCTCAAAGCGCACCTTTTTGTTCTCCTCGTGCACCCCCAGCTTCGTCCCCCCGGGTGCTTCTTGACTTCTGATCTTTTTTTCCTCTTTTCACCTCTTAACCTCCTCGTCCGTCTCGTCTCGGGTCTCCGTGCTCTTCCGGGTGTTTGTGTGAACCCGCCAGATGCCTTTTCAACACCCGTCCCCTCCGCCGAGGCCTCTGCAGCGGCCGCCGAGGGCGGGGCCGCCGCCGCCGCCGCCACGTCTGCCCCCAACGCCGGAGCTGGTGGGTGACAGAAAGCCCGGGTGTCTGTGTGCGTGAGTGAGCTCGAGTCAGTCGAGTTGTTTTGAGAGTAAACACAGAAGCTGCAATTAATGTGCTCCTCACGGCTGTTTCTTTAGTTCCATATTTTCTATATAAAGATAATGTGAAATTAACATGGTACCCAAGTGTACCCAATATAATCGATTAATAGACCTCATCACAGATCAAAATCAGAGGATAATCACTACAATGTATTGAATGTCACATGGTTTTAAGGATATTATGTAAGTAACACAATTTGTTTTGTTTTAATGTGAAATTATTTTTATTTTTAAGTAAGCCATACAAACTATTGTTTCAGGTGAAAAATCGAAACCTATTATATATTCAGTTTCTGGCCATGAATCCCTACAAGCTGATCTTTAAAACAAAGGACCGCAAACCACTGGTTTGAGTCATGACTGGATGTGCAGATGTTTAACAACCAACAGGCCCCGTTTACACCGCCGCGTATCTTCGGACCTTCCGCTTGGTTTTTCGAGTTTCAATCGGGGCTTTGAAACTCTTTGTGTGGGAACAGCCGGTTGCACGGATTCGTCTGGGGAGTGTTGTTGTTGTTGTTGTTGGTGTTGCCATGGCGATCGAGGACAACACGCCTCTGATTTGCTGCCTTTTTTTCCGTTGTAGCGGAGGCTCCCCGAGGTAGCCCTTTGGTTTGAGGCGTCAGTAAGTTGCGTTTGTTCCTATGGCGGACACACCGTGAAGATGTTTCATACTCACGTCATTTGTTTCCATCACAGATTTGGAGTGTGTTGGAGCTCTGAGCATTCTCTCCTATAACTTCTCTCAGATCATTTGTTCAGATGTCCATGTCTACAGCAATATCTTCATCATTACTGTGCTGTATTAAAGTCACCTACTAACATCCTCCCTCCCTGTTCACGTGTTACATTTCTCCCCCCCCCCCCCCCCCTCCCTCCCTCACCCTCCTCCTCTTCCCCCAAAAAGACCCCTTTGCTCCCACGGACGGCAGCACCGACGCAGCGTCTTCAGGTCTAGACCTTTTCGGCATGATGAGAGTGGAGAATAATAGTCTGGATGCCTGTTTTAGCTCTGCGGTTCCCCAGCCTTCCCCTTCACCTTCACCGCTCTTCACCTCCGCGTCCTCCTCCACCACCACCACCACCACCACCACCATTTCAGCTCCCAGCGCCGCCAACCCGGCGGCCGACCTTTTCGGCGGTAACAGTCAGATATTTCGTGTGATCCGGTGTTGATCTCCCCCTCTCGCATGTCACCGTTGGTGTGATCGGGACGCCGCGTTGCGTGAGTCCGAGCCCTCCTCGCCCCCCCCGCCCCTCCCCCCCTGCGTTTGATAACGTTTCCTGTCTCTGGGCGCCGCGTGTGTTTCTAGATCTCTTTGGTTCCATGCCAGACACCAGCACCCCCAAAGCAGACGCCGCTGCTGCGAGCGTCGACTTGTTTGCGGCAGGTAAAACCCTCCTGCGCGCCACTCCCTCTCACATCCTGTCCTCTGCGTGTTTTTTTTTTCTTCTTGCTTTTTGTCCTTTTGGCTTTTGATCAGAAAAAAAAGGCCAAGAAAAGGAAAATGAGATTGAGCCTGTCGGGAGAATGCGTTGCACTCCTTCCTCCTTTCCCCCCCCCCCCGCTCCAGCATGTCCTGCGTGCGCTTGCGGTTGCAGTGGGTGAACGGTGCATTGTGACGGCGTTTCTCGGGCCCAGCGTTTGTGCGGATTTGTGACTGCGTGAGAGTGTGCTTGTGCTCTAAACACCGTCTCCACCTCCCCAGCGGACGTGTTCAGCTCCCCCGCCCCCGTCCTCTCCTCACCCGCACCCACGGGAGGCGTCATGAACCTGTTTGGTGGTGGGTAACTGACGCGACTGCCTGACCTCACTCCTGACCCCCACCCCACACCTTGTTCACGATTGCATCATCAGAGGAGTAGAATGTGGGGAAGATTTAAGAAGTATTATTGTTATTAGGCTGCATCAGTGGTCAAAAATACGTGAAATTAATGCAGCTTATCTTGTTGCATATTATACACTTGTGGGTCACTTGAAGCTTAATCATGCTGAAATTGTTAAATTGCAAATCTTGTGTTTGTTTTTACTCTGTTTTTTTTCCCGGCCCGTTTGAAAATGCACATGGACTCGCTGTTAAACGAGTATGGCGTTATGCGAGACGCGTTCCTGCTGCTGTGTGTGTTTCCTGGTTCATTCAAATATAAACGCATTGTGTCTTCAGCCTTCCCATCTGACTCTAAGCCCTTGTTTTGGCATCACCAGCGCGAAGCCGAAGGCTGACTATTACCCCTTCTTTGCCCTCATGCTGCGATGGGAATGGCTCATCAATCCGCCTTCACCTGGTTTGGTATGTTCTGATTGGACCTGCCAGAGTCCACAGGAGGAGATGCCACAGCCGCCGCCCCCGCTGCCCCCGGCGCTGAGCTCATGTCAGGTAAAGGAGACAATCGATGTCTGATGCAGTGAAGGGAATACAGTGGTACTACAGACATGCGACAGAACGTTGGTGTTCCCTCACACGTTGTGCTCCAGCCATGGATGGATTTACAGAGCCAAAGAGTCATGGGGGGGGGGGGGGGGTGACTTGAGTTCAGCTGGTGTTTTTTTTAAATTTTTATTCAGAACCTGAGAGCTCACCTGCAGAATGTTGTTGAAAGGAGCACAACTTTGTTTAGGCCCGTTGGCTCATAATCCAACCATGACTGAAGCTACTGTTAATCCACTTGTCAATGCATGATTGCATTGTTGTTGTCTTCACAATGTTTTGTGTTTTTTTTTTTCCTTTTGACTGATCACAACAGGATGTCGGCCAGTCACTGTTTCTATTGACTCTGGTAATGGTTGATGAAATGGTTTGCTCCGAGCTAATCTGCTTTTGTTTATATCATTTCGTTAGGACTTTTTATGACATTTAATTGAACTGAAATCGATATTCAGTCAAAAGTTTGGGTGTGATTCATTTTTTGCAGAGCCGCTCCTGAATTCTAGAAATCCAAACTATGTGCGTTATGTTATGTTCAACGTCGTCATCGCCTCGTCCCATTTGTAAATCACTACCATGGTCCGGGCGGGACTCCCTGCGATCTTTGCCACCTTTCGTGGCCGTACAGAGGCAGAGACTGTTACCATGGCAACATGAACCCTTTTCACCTGGTTCCCAGTCATTTCCTGTCCTCTTCCATTGGTCATGTGGTATAACCGACGGTCTGCAATACTACTGCTTTGAAGCTTAACTCCTTTTCCCCTTCTCTTTCTATCATTTATGCAATAAACTGGTTTCACTGTCACCCGCTCCTTTGAAACCTCTTTTTTTTCTCTCTCTCTCTCTCTCTCTCTTTGGCATCTGTGCATTTTACTTTCCTCTATCTTTTTCTCTCTTTCTGTTTCCCTCCCTCTCCCTCTCCATCTGGCTCTTGGGCTGGCTCATTGCTTGCTTCCTGCCATTTGATTGGGTGAGTTTACTTGCTCTTTAACACGCTAATTTCCCACAGTGCACTGCTGCATTGCAGTGGTGAGATGCCAGGCACGCTCAGCTGCACTGTCCCTTCCACCACGAGATGCTTGACGGTTACAGTGCAAAGTAACAGTATTATTTAGTGCTTTTTCCCTTCTTCTCTTGTAATTTCCTCCCTGCAGTAATCACACACATACAGTAGATGCCTTGAGATGGAAATGTCATTGTGACATGTTGTTTGGACCGCACAGTGTACTACTCCGTCACATACGTGAACACATAGACATACATATTTCTTTTTTCCTGCACAAAACTACATATGTTCAAAGTATTCAGCAAAAGACCTAAGAAATGTCTCCTTTAGCAGATTGTAAACAAGCAAACAGATGACAAACTATTCGTCATCATCTTAATCCATTGAAATTGTTAATGTATTATTTGCTGATTGTATTAACCTGCTCTGCGGTTCACATTCCAATGCCTTTTCACCGTTGTCATGGAGACATCTATCGGTCGTCATGGTAATCCCCAGGCCGCTAGTGTGAGAATCCCTTTGCATTGAAGGATACTGATATTTCCCTACTTCTCCCCTCTTTCAAAACCCCCTCTCCCCTTCCCTTCTGTAGTATTTGATGGACTAGGGGACGTAATGAAGCCCACTATGACCCCTCAGGCGGGGGATGTTGACACCTCCATGGCCAACATGGCAAGTAGT
This sequence comes from Pungitius pungitius, assembly GCF_949316345.1. Taxonomy (NCBI): domain Eukaryota; kingdom Metazoa; phylum Chordata; class Actinopteri; order Perciformes; family Gasterosteidae; genus Pungitius; species Pungitius pungitius. Next base: position 3,459,567 of record NC_084919.1, on the reverse strand, counting down.
AAGTAGTCCTTTTAGATGCTGATTTAAATACGCTCATCATTCGTGAGAGTTGCATGAGAGTCTGTTCTCTGGATTTAAATGCTTGGCCTGGAAATTGATGATTGTGGTTGTTATAATGCCTTCAAATGAAAACAGTGACTTAGCAGTACCTCTCTCTCTCTCTCTCTCTCTCAGATCTCTCCATGGGAAACCCAGCGGCACCTCAGGTAGCTCCCCCCTGTTGGGGTGCTCCCATGGTAAATGTTGTCTTGTGTCTTGTAGCATGGAGTGGAGCCGCATGGAAGCAACAGTCAGGGCTTAGCAGCAATCACGGCCTTCATCTGGCTCTCCAGGTTCCAGGTCCAATCCTAGAGCGAGGACACTGAAAAGGAAGCAAGACTTAGGGCACACTATAAGTTACTGGTGGATTTCACCTCTAGGAGAACACAAGATGATTTTTCTGGAATAACTACTGGAGAGCAATGAAGTGGCCAATTGTAGTCCCAAATAAGGACGCTGTTGCTTGGAAACGGCTTCTTCTTCTCTTAAAGTTTCTTTTCGGGGCTGTTAAAGTCGAGGCAAGTCAACCGGTTCTCCCCCTCAAAGCTTTGGGTTACTTAACGTAACCTTGGTTCTTTGATAACAGAGTGAGGTGTTTCACTATGGGAATCGTCTCGGCGTGACCAACTAAGGAAGCTCCAATGACACCACGTCTGTCAGTGACAGACAGGTCGAACTGTGCAGGGGCCCAGCCCCCTCATGTTACCACAGTCGACCGCCCCTCGCAAATCATTCTAGAACGATTTCTTTCTGTGTTAATGCAAGGATCTGTGTTAATGCAAGGAGGGATGTGTGGTGAAACACCTCACTCTGTTATCAAAGAACCAAGGTTACGTTAAGTAACCCAAAGTTCTTTTTCTAACTTCGTTCGGTGTTTCACTATGGGAGATATAGACCGCTCCCGTATTGCATGCCGTTCCCGAAGCCACAATTTGTTTAGTCCGGTAATGACCATCACAGGGACTCTGGCGCGCTGGCCTCTAGCACAGCGTGTGCTAAGGACAGCCCTGAGACATCTAGCCTGTAAAACCTTACAAAAGTGTGAGGTGTAGGCCAGCTTGCTGCTGCACAAATCTCCTGCACTGGGATCCCCCTGAACAGGGCCCATGAGGTGGCCATACTCCTTGTGGAATGAGCCCTCAAACCCTGGGGGGGCTGCAAACCCCTACAACTATAGGCTAGAGATATGGCCTCCACAATCCAGTGGGACAGCCTCTGGCGTGACAATGGCTTTCCTTTGTGAGAATTGGCCCAGGACACGAACAGCTGATCTGCTTTTCTGAAACCTGCTGATCTACTCACATACAAATTTAGTGCTCGTACCGGACACAACGTGTTAAGTCTTTGTTCCTCTGAGGAGGAAAAAGGAGGAGGGTGAAAAGCTGAAAGCTCCACCGTGGGACACTTGTACGTTGCCTCCACCACCTTAGGCACAAACGCCGGGTTGGGCCGCATACAGACCCTCGTGAGCCCTGGAGCAAACTGTAAGCAGGAAGGGCGAACGGATAAAGCCTGTAAGTCGCTCACACGCTTTGCTGTGGTTAAAGCCAAGAGCAAGGCTGTCTTAAGTGAAATAAATTTCATCTCCGCTGCCTCCATTGGCTCGAACGGGTGTTGAGAGAGGGCCTCCAACACCACCAATAGATCCCACAGAGGAACCAGGGACCTGGCGACGGGGAGCTTGCGGCGAGCACCTTTCATGAAACGACATACTAAAAGGTGCTGCCCCACCGTCCTTTCACCAAAGCCCAAATGACAGGCTGAGATAGCCGCCAAATATACTTTGATAGTAGAAAAAGCTTTGCCCTTGTCTACTAAATCCTGCAGAAAGCATAGCAGGTTGACCACCGAACACTGGAAAGGAATGATGTGCCTAAGACGGCACCATTCCTCAAAAACCCGCCATTTACCACTGTAAAGGGAGCGTGTGGAGGCGGCTCTTGCACTCTGAATGGTGTCAATGACCCGTTCAGGCAGGCCTGTTGCGTTCAGGTTCCACCTCTCACCGGCCAGGCCCAGAGCGCTATTCGGTCTGGGTGAGGGTGGTAGATCTCCCCGCCAGCCTGGGACAGAATGTCCCTGCGTATGGGCAGAGGCCACGGCTCGTCTGTCAAGAGCTGTATTATTTCTGCCACCCAATGTTTGGACGGCCACCGTGGAGCTATCAGGATTAGCGTCAAACCCTGCTCTCGTACCCTGTCTAGAGTGGGGGAGATCAGGCTGAGCGGGGGGAATGCATAGAGCAGCACGTTTGGCCACGAGTGGGCCAGCGCTTCCATCCCCAGTGGAGCGTTCGCGTCTGCCAGGGGGAAAAACAGTGGACATTGGGTGTTTTCCCGCGAGGCGAAGAGATCTACGTCTGCTTGGCCGTATTTCTGCCAGACTTGCTTCATCACTTGAGGGTGAAGAGCCCACTCTCCGTACAGAGGGTTCCCTCGGGACAGAAGATCTGCGCCTCTGTTCAGCACCCCTGGAACGTGTGTGGCTCGAAGAGACAGGAGCTTGGTGCTGCTCCACAGGATTAGCTTTTGAGCTAACTTGTGCAACTGCAGTGAGCGAGTGCCGCCTTGGCGGTTGATGTACGCCACGACGGTGGTGTTGTCTGTTTTTACCAGGACGTGGCGTCCCTGGAGAAATGTCAGAAAATGTTTTAGTGCATAAAACACCGCCCAGAGTTCCAAGATGTTTATGTGACTCTGAGCCAGCCCCGGGTCCCAGGTTCCATTCACCGTCCTGCCCAACATGGTTGCTCCCCACCCTGATAGGGAAGCATCCGTTGTCAAGGTTACCCTGGATGACACCGCCCCCAGCGGGACACCTGACTCGAGAGCTGTCACGTCCTCCCACGGGCGGAGCGCAGCCACGCACGACGGTAGCACTTTCACTCTGCGGTTGAGGTGACGGCGCGGGCACAGGCGTAATGCCGCGACCCAGCGCTGAAAGTCCCTCATCCGTAGAAGCCCCAAATGTACCACAGATATCACTGACGCCATCAAGCCGAGTAGGCGAAGGCATAGTCTGAACGGCACCGCTCTCCCAAGCCGGAAGAGGGAGAGGCACTGCGTGAGGGACGCTACTCTCGCCTCCGTCAGCGTGACGCGATAGGAGACGGAGTTCATGTTGAGACCCAAGTAATCTGTACACTGCGCCGGTTCGACTCGACTCTTTGTCCAGTTTATATTGAACCCCAGATCCGTGAGATGATTTATCACCGTAGCGGAATCTTTGACCGCCTGCTCCCGTGACTGGGAGCATATCAGATAATCGTCTATGTACGCGAAAATCCTGATGCCGCTGCTCCGTAACGGAGCCAAAGCGGCTTCCACACACCTGCTGAACACCCGCGGGGCTAATGAGAGCCCGAATGGGATGGCTTGGTACTCGTAGGCTTTGCCCTGATAAGCAAACCTGAGAAACCTCCGGTATGCTGGATAAATGGCGATATGAAAATAAGCGTCCGAAAGATCGATCGTTACAAACCAATCCCCCGGACGGATTGAACGACAGAGCCCCTTGTGTGTTAACATCCTGAACGTGTACTTGCGTAAGTGCCTGTTTAACACACGGAGATCTAAAATGGGACGGAGGGAAGTACTCCCCTTTTTTGGGATCAGGAAGTAGCGGGAGTAAAAACCCCGCTGCGCTTCCTCGCTCGGGACAGCTCTGATCGCCTGTTTGTTCAACAGCGATGTTATCTCGTCCTCTAGGACTCGAGCTGAATCGCCCTTGGCTACTGAAGCTAACACCCCGTTGAATCTGGGTGGCTTCATAGCGAATTGTAGTCTGTACCCCTGAGAAATAGTGGATAAGACCCACGGATGTACTGCGCATGCGCGCCACCGTTCTGCCCGTCGAGTGAGTGGGCTGGACGCACCGTACGGTGATGTCACTTCCCTCACCTGGAGGACGCGGCCTCCCCTCGGTGGAGCGTGAGCTCCCCCTGGGGGGATTATGGGGCCATGACATTGATTTGTTTTTATAATGTTTTTCGCCCTCGGCCTTCGGCCTGGCTGCGAAAACACAAACTTTATTTCTTTGTTTGAGGTGGGTAGAAGTGCTTGGTGACACTGTGTTACCTGCTGCCCCCGATATTCCCTCCCTTGAACGTGAGGGGGGAGAAACATCAAAGATCCTCTGGAGAACAGTAACCCACCAGGGAATTTGGAACACAAACTCGGGGGGTTTGTCCCACCTCGACCTCCCTTCTTTTCTTTGAAGGTGGAGGGGAGGGAAAAGCAAAGCCGGTTAGGACGTGCGCTTCTTCTTCCCTTCCCCGGGGTGGGAGGGGCGGTTCTTTGCTGCTGTGGCTGCAAAGGAGTGTTTGCCCCATGGTTTGGGGTTTTCCACTCGAGGCTGCTGGACCGTCTGCTGACTCGCTGCCTGTCTGTGCGGTCTGGCGCCTCTCCGTGCCCCACTCACAGCTGCGGCTGCGGCTGCAAACCCACCCCTGGGCACCTGCGGGGTGCGAGGGACGTGCTTTCGGGGCAAACAGAGGTCGAAGGCTTCGCCCTCTTGTTTCCTGAGGGTGCTGGCCTCCCGCATCTTTTCAAGTGCAGGGCCAAACAAACCCTTAGCTGGGTCATAAGCAGCATCCATTACCTCTGCCTTCTGGACATCGCTGAGGCCGGAAAGATTCAGCCATAGGGCTCTCTCACCTGAGACCGCAAGGCCCATTACACGGCCGCAGCCCTGCACCGCCCCTCGTGATGAGCGGAGGATGAGGTCGTTCACCACGCAAATCTCATCCCACAGGGCCGGGTTCGGTGCCCCAGAGTCCAGTTGTCTGCCCATCTCCTCTAAGATCTCTCCCTGATACGCCGACAGCAAAGTCACCGCGTTTAGCGAACACACTGACTGTGCCGCATAGCGGTACATTCTCTGTAAAACAGAGGCGGTGAGGCGCTCTGTTTTATTAGGCAGGGTGATGTTAGAGGAAGCTGAGAGAGAGCGGCGGTTTGGGTGGAGGTGGTAAGCCACTGAAGGTTCTACCTCTGGTGGGCCCGCTAGGCCCAGCTCTCCCATCCCATCAACTTCCAGTTTTGAGTAGCCCTTGGTGGGGAGCTTACTCTTAAACGGGCTGGACCAGTACCTGCCCATCTCCTTCATGCAGATGGGGACGGCTGGCAGAAGTTGTTTAGACGGCGGTAGGGTAGGCGGCAGCCTTTTACCGTCGTATAGGTCTCTTTCCCCCCCTGTAGCATCCTGGGCTGCTGGCCATTGTATGCCCAACTTTGACGCGGCCCGTTTGCAGACCTCATACAGATTGTTGTCCACAGGGGGGACAACATCAGATGCACTGGGGGGTCTGGGTGGTTCGACAGGAAAGGTGGAGTCATCCTCCTCCTCTTCCATGTCGTCCACGTCAAGGAGGTCAGAGTTGGCATCGCCCTCTGCGTCCTCATCACCCGGCTCCAGTTCGAGCAGTTCCACAAAAAGTGGAGGCATTTCCGGGGACTCAGCATCCATCATGTCCGCCCAGCTCAAAGAAGCTCGCGGCAGGCGGGTGCTGGTTGAGGCTTTTGGGGCAGTTCCAGACAGGCACGGGTCCTGCTTTGAGGATGCCGCCACTCTCAGCCTCCTCTCCCGAACCTTCTCCGGCATTGGCGCACAGTGCAGACACGACTGCGGGTCCGCCAAAGCCGCCTGGGCGTGTTTAGCGCCCATGCAAGCTATGCACATCGGATGAGGGTCCCTGCCCGAGATGGATGCCCCGCATGACGCAGGGCACGGGCGGGATGCAGCCTCTTTGGCCTTCGGCTCTGACCCTTTGGCGGGGGTAGTGGCCGACATAGCAACTGAGAAGAGAGAGGGGTACACACCAATTAGTCGAGCCTAGCGTTAGCTTAGCTTGACGGTAAATTGCTTCGGTAACCGGGGGTTTATCCCGTTAACCGCGCACCGTAACCGTTTGCTCGCAGTGACACGTTAGCAAAACAACGGTTACTCGGCTCGGCTAGCAAACTAATGCTACCCGAGACCCGGCAGGCTCGCCGTAACGCGTTAGCCCGGGAAAGTTGATATACACAGTCCCCCAAAAGCACCGGTAACTAAATACCGAGCCGTCGGGAGAACAGTTCGCCTTGACGCGGACACTGTCTGTGTAGTAACCAAATACACTTCTATGAAGTAACTTACCCAGCAAATCCGGACTAAAAACCAGGAACTGCGTTCGGCGACGTGTCCTAAAAAGGGTCGTCTGTGAACCGTTAAGCAGCAATCCAAGCTAGCCAAGATAAGCTGAGGGAGCTATAGTTCTTCACGGGAAGAAAACGAGAATGATTTGCGAGGGGCGGTCGACTGTGGTAACATGAGGGGGCGGGGCCCCCGCACAGTTCGACCTGTCTGTCACTGACAGACGTGGTGTCATTGGAGCTTCCTTAGTTGGTCACGCCGAGACGATTCCCATAGTGAAACACCGAACGAAGTTAGAAAAAGAACCCGAACCGCTTGATGCACACGTTTGCTTCTTCTGGATGTTTCAGTTGTCTATTTGGCAACAACACATCCAAAGGCCACCAGCGAAAAGCTTTGTCTCTGCTCTCTAAATCATGGTGCATGTGGAAATCAAGAACTATCATTAAGTATTTGGTTAAGTAGGGGCTCTTGTTGTGTTGTTTTGTCCGTCTCATCCATCATCGTACAGTATTGTTAGACTTCCTTTGTGCATTTGCGTTTTTTTTTGTCATGTGTTGTTTTGCACATTGTGTTGGCGTGTGCGTGTGTGCGTCGGTCTTAAATGTAGTGTCGTAACGTCCCTACACCTCCTCTCCCCTCCACACTTTTAGACCGTACCCATGGGTGTTCCTCCTTTTATGGGGACTTACCCCAGCTTCAGCATGGTAAGACCACCAGTCCAGTAAGGGTCCAGTAATGCCCCTGGACAAGCCGGGACATTACTGGACATTTATGGACATTTCCCTCCTTCGGTGGCCCTCACACCCAGCACATGGCCACCATTGCGTCTCGCTTACTCGTTTTCCTTCCGTCTTTCCCCCCGCGTAAGGCCGGAGGTCCCATGATGCCGATGGCGAGGCAAAGCTTCCCTGCCACCGGGGCAACTCCTGGAGCGCCGGTAACCCCACTCACTCCGAACGGGGATTATACACACTCCTAACACATCAACGCTACAGATGCTCTGACCAAAAGGGGTTTTAAGCGCTAAATTGTGTCTGCAGATGTCTCCCGGAGCGGCCCAGAGCCCCAGAAAGCCCCCACCGCCGAGGAACGCTCTGGACGACCTCAACATTAAGGACTTCATGTAGACAAACTGGCCTGTAGAAGGTATTAACTACACTTAAAGAACTACACTCAACATGTGTTTGATTTCGGTTGTGCATGCAAAAGTTGGGGTGCAGAGTCCTCCGCTGCATCAGCCAGCATGCCCCCCCCCCCCCCCCCCATGTCAGTATTGACTAACTATAATGCACCCTGAATGTGTTCAAAGATCTGAAATCTCTTTGGGTCTTTTAGAAATATGCAGATGAAATCACATCAGAAGGAAAAATACTATAAAAACAGACGTCCTCTTGTTGTAAAGGATACAATGTAGGGACAGTTTATTGTCATGAGGAATACTCACCTGAGCCTTTCTTTTCTCCTGCCTCCTCTGCAGGTTTGTCGTTGTGTCTTGGAACTCTGTGGATGTGGATGGCTGCACCCGCCCCCCCCCCCCTCCCACTGCCTTCCCCTCGGTTACGCCCCAGCCCCTACAGCCAACCAGCCATTTACACCTATACGATCTTTGCCCTCTGACCTCGCACCAGCCGCGACCCATAAACCCCGCCACCCCCTGCCCTCCTCCCTCCTTATCTAATGTTGTAGCACAACCGTGAATGTGAACCCTAGTTACCGAAAAACAAAAACTCTGTTTATGTGTGTGTGGGTGTGTGTGTAACTCAGTGTTAACCTTTACTTAATATACTACGGAAAAAAATAACAAAAAAAAATAGTAAATGTGTATTTAGATTCATTCTGTTTTTTCGCATATCAGCTGACTTGGAATGGTGGATAAATGTTGGTTGCTTTGCGCATCTCTCAGACGAGGACTGTGTTGTTCAATGTGGACTGTGTTCGGTGTGCGTATCTTCACTGGCCAATCCCCGCCCTCCTGCCCCCGTCGTCCAAACTAATACTGAGTTTTGTTATTGTCATCGAAATCTTGGTTGTACCAATATCTGCTTGGCCATTCATTCCGCCCACCTGTTGACTTTTAAAATATCTAAATATCTAACAACAACTTGCACCGGGAATCTGGACTTATCATCATTTTTTTATCCTTTCTTTTTCCTTGTTTTTTTAGGGATTTTATGAAACATGCAAAAATTTGTGAACTGTGTTCAAATTTAATTATGCATATTAGACTGTTTTAAATCATAGATATTACATATTTTCTTTAACCTTTATTTTGAGACAAAAATGAAATCATTTATTTTTCGTTATGTCAAATAATACAGTTGAAAAAACGCAAGTAGACAAAAAAAAAGAGATCCCGCCTTCTTTGTATATACCTCTCAATCTGTGATCAGGTGCAGTATTGAATGGAGACGTCGCCCCTGTAGTGCCCTCAGCTGGTGTGGAGTGATACTGCATCAGGAGGCATCCTAATACTCTGAGAGCTCCTTTCCTCGCCTCTGGCCGTGTTTGGGTGGAAATCAAAGGGACAAGGAGGCACCTGTGTACGTGATTGGTATGTGGCCTCGGTCCTCTTTGAGCCAGGCAGCAGCGGGCCGCTGGAAGTCTTGAGGACTCTCACTGTAAAGCACTCAAGTATACGCTGGATGTTTTGTGTGTTGTTTATTTCCAAAAGTGACTGTATCTTAATCCTTTGTGGCATTGACAAAGTGTTGAAAGAAAAAGTGAAAAATGACTATGACACATAGAAAAACAAAAAGAACATGTTTGCTAAGTATTCAAATGAAGGCTGTGTTGTTTTTTTTGGAGGTTATTTCGGAGGGCATCGTTATTTCTCCCTCATTCCCACCTGCATGTGAGTCCAAATGAGATGCAATAAAAGACAAATACACTGATCCAAACTACCCTCACGTTTCATCACTTATCTCTGTTGTTTATTTTGTTGACTTGTTTGAAAATGTAACCTTTTTATTTGATTTCACTATATATATTCATTTTGACAAGAAAATGTGTTGGTGGCACACACATTCAGTATCAGACACGATACTAATACAAGATAGCATAAACATCCCGATATGGTATGTTGTGTTGAGTAGACTTAGTATTTCTTTAATGGTAGTCGGCGGACACCGAGCGCGTGGAGCTGCTGCCGTGAACCCATCCTTGGGGGACTCAAGGACCGCTTGCCGGGCTCAGCACTACGTGGTACACGGGTGATGCTCTTCGGTTTCCCTGCTGCTCTTCCTCCCTTGAGGCCTCCCACACTCCCATGACCGCCCCCCCCCCCTTTCTCCCCTGCGCCTCCTGCTGTTGCCTCCCTCTCTCCCCGTCAGTGCATCTCCATCCAGGCTATTCCGCTTATCCCTTCCTGCTCCTCAGCTCTCTGCCCTGCTTCTTCTGCCTCCCTCCTCTTCTCTCTGGGAAGTCTTGCCAGGAGAGAGCAAGCATGAATGAAGGTTTTAATTATGTCATGACATAGCATTTTTGGGCAAACGTACAGCCTTGTGGAGATCCTTTCTAAATTCTAATAATACAGAGAAAAACAGTTTTTTTCTGCAGAAAATGTAGTGATATTCCTCTATTAAAGGGTTTCATCATTATACTACAGGAAAAATCTGAAAAATAAATGTGTTTCTCCGTAAAATTGTTAAGGAAAATTCCTGGAAATTAATGTATTTTCTCACTTCATTTGAATTAAATTAAATTTACCTTAATTTTACAGATTTTGTTTGGCAGCCACTGCTGCCAGTCATTTGACCTTCTTCCTTTTTTTAACAGTGCAATTCACCAGAAGGTTTGATTAATGTCTATATGTGAGGTTAATTTATTATTCCTTCCTCTTTAACACATCAAAGTGGGACTTCTTGTTCCTCTGACAGACTAGCACAGTTTCCACTCACAACTCATTCAGAGGACAGTATAACAGAGACCAGATACCAGCGAGTTTGCAGCATGGAAGGACTCAACTCCTCTGTCATCCCGTCTAACATCTCCTCTGATGGAGATCCACCTCTTGCCACCTGGTTCTGCATCAGGCTGATCCCTGCGTTGGTGCTGTCCCTCTGCTTCCTGCTCGGAGTACCTGGAAACATCGCTGTGATCATCCTCAGACCAAACTGGCAGCACCTGTCCAGTCTGAGCCAGAGTTTGATGCTGAATTTGGCCATATCAGATCTGCTCTGCCTGGTCACCCTGCCCCTGTGGATTTACACTTTGCTGTACAGCTGGACCTTGGGCCTGGTGACCTGTAAGCTCCTGACATATGTGGTGTACTGCAGCCTTTATGGCAGCGTGCTGACCGTGACGGCGCTGAGTGTCCAGCGCTACCTACAGGTGGTGAAGCTGCAGAAAATCTTCAGCCAGGTTGGAAGGAAGAGGATGCTGGTCCTCCTGTGGCTGACTGCGATGATCCTGTCCGTCCCTGCTTTAGTGATTCGAGAGCTGACCACTGAATACCACTGGACCAGCTGCAGTTCTCACTACTCCTCCACGGACCAGCTGGTGGCTGTGCTGCTGATAGAGTCTCTGCCGGGGTTTGTTTCAATAATTGTTGTGGTATTTTCATACATCAGCCTCCACATAAAAGTGAACGAGGCAGCGCTCTTCAACAACCCACAGACGACCCGTCTGGTCACAAGTATCATCGTGACCTTTTTTGTGCTATGGATGCCGTATCACATCACAAATATGCTCATGGTTGCAGCTATTTCACGCAACGATGACAACATGTTGAAGTCTTGCACGTACAGCCGGACAATAAGTAGAGCACTTGTATTTGTGAATAGCTTTATGAATCCACTCCTTTATGCATTTGCTTCTAGAAAAATCTCCAATGCGTGCAAAACAAGGGGAACTTAGATACTTTGGGCGGAAGACTGCCGTTCAAGGAAATCTAATATTATTAAATACAAATACTAGTGAGGTCATTGGCTTGATATTTTGAGAAACAACATAATTTTTTTTTTTTTTGGGATCTATAACAAAAAGCAATATGAAGTTTATTCATTTTTTACATTATCCATCATCTTTCCTCAAATCAACTGTGAGCTGACCACAACTGTTCGTTGGACAGAGCTGTTAAAACAGAGCTGTTAAAACAGATGTTTTGTAAACAAAATTAATCAAGGAAATGTACAGACTTTGCAAGTAAATACTTTTTTTGGTCATAATTTAGGTCTAATTTTCTTATACTTCATCATACATATACTGTTTGTGTATTAGATTGTCCACAAGATTTTCAGTCAGATGAAACAAGAGTTTGTAGCATAAATACCAGACCCGTTGGGACGCAGCTGGTAAGGCTGTCAAAGAGCTATAAAAAAGTACTGAAGAAAACGTAATCCTCAGCTAATAATTATTTGTTGAGCACAAGTATTATGGCAAGTAGTAGGCAAAATGCATATAGTAGGAATATTTTAAGAAGCTCATTATATGTTTTTTATGTAATTAACAACTGTCCAAATAAATGTAGTGTGGTAAAATGTTTAATATTCTCATAGTAATTGAAATACAGCAAAGATGAAGTTGTGTGAATCGAAAAAAACTCAAATAATAAACAAATGTATTCCATTTTTTCTAAAGGTCCGTATTAAACACATGCCACAGTGTATTTTACCTCTGTGTGATCGGATTCTGCAGTGGTGGCTGGTGGATTTTTATTTTCGATAGGACCAGCCAATCAGTTTCAGAAAACATCCTTGAATGATTTAATGCAAAAGAGGTATCAAACAAGCATTATTACTTTACAGTTAAATATTTAACATTTATTCCAACAGTTTAACATAATAAAGACATTTTAATCAAACCATTCAGTGTATATATATACGCAATGGAGTTTATCGCAGCGGTCAACCAGCCTCCACTTCCAAACACAGTCAGGCCCAAAACACGGCTTTAGCACGTAGCTAACTAGCTAGTTAAACCTCGCGGTGTAACATCTCTACAGTGTTGTATGTTTTCCTCTTTCATGACGGCCCGTTGTCTAATTGTGAGATCCGGCTGATCTGGGTCCAGCTGTTTTACCTTTAGTTTCTCCAGCAAAGTTCTTCTCTCGCACCCGAGTTCGGGTCGGGTCTTCTTGAAAGGACACTGCCGGTGGTCGCTGCTGTTGTTTAAACGGCACGTCAGAATCTCGCCCTGATGAGAGCGCAAGGTAGCGCGAGCCCAAACCTCAATGTATTTTAGGACGCTAAAATGATAATGTCACTCATTGACTTTATCAGTGATTGGCTAACTGCTTCTTAGACCCGCCGCTTTGGGACCTGGCCTGAGCCCATGAGACATGCGGAGAGGACGTGCAAGAAAAGCATATATTTTGCGCAGATGTTATTTCACAAATATTACTCAGACTATTCCATGTTTTAAAAAACACAGACGATTTTCAAAATGTATTGTTAATATAATAAAAAAATATATTTTCTTTTTTTGTGGCTCAAGTTGGGGCCACTCCCCATGGCCCTCTAGGGACCAGCCACAACGGCTGCAATTAGCATAATTCCTATGACTCACATCTAGTATTATGAATTACTGTTCAACTTAGCATTAGATTCTAGTCCCTCAAATTCCACCATGATGACTATGGGGCGCCGTTTGTAAAATGTTGCACGTTCTAAAATCCTGTGCAGTTTTCGTACATTTAGCGTTATCACATGAATAAAAAAAGCAGGAAAATATTCACATGTCACTTTTTCAAACATTTAGAGACAAAATCTTGTATATACATGCAACAACTTTTCCAAGTACAATGTTTGGCAGTAACACAAAGTTGTTAAATCATGAATGTTAAATGTAAATGTACATGTTAAATATAAATGTTAAATATAAATGTTAAATCTAAATGTAATTGTTAAATCTAAATGTAAATGTTAAAAATAAATCTAGTGTGTGGACATGCAGTTAGTGCAGGAAGCGTTTCTTCGTTGCCGGCGGCGTTGTTGATGAGTATTTGTGTGTGTCTTTCACTACCCTTATCATGCGAGCGCTCATCTTGGACAGCTTTTATATGATCGCCTTTGTTTTGTAAACAAAAATTCCAAAAATCTTTGTTATTGCATAGTTGCACGTAATTCTATAGAAAAATGTTTTTTTTTTAAAGAAAGAAATATCAAACAAACTCAGTATTTGCATAGTTGCATGTCATTTTATAAGAAAATGGCAATACATTTTTATTTTGAAAAATTTGTAATCAATATTTCACGATTTTTTTTGCACACAGGGCTCATTCACTGTACTAATGTTTTTATAAGCCCTCTGAGGCAAATTTGTAATTTTCAATTTTGGGCTATACAAAATGAAATGAATGGAATAATGAGAGATGATGTTCATGGAAAGCAAGATATATTAAAGTTACTCCCCGGAAGGTTTCAATGGTGAATAAACAACAAATTTTGAAATTTAAAGTTGATAGTTGGCTCTGAGAACAGCATTCTTGAAGCGTCACATTATGTTCATCAATTGATGATGTTCGCCAAGTCTTGTGTAAGCTGTTGTTTTGAAGGTCAAACATGAACTCCGAATCTCAAACTTCCGAGGCAAAATAGACATTCTTTTAAAGTGTGGGTGTTGTTTTTACTTTGAAATTCTGTCTGAGAAGGAGACTGTACTTCCCCTTGAGTTGATGTTGTGACAGCTCTGTATGCAATGCCTCGGATGATATGGCACTATGTGCAATACCAAAATAGAGCTTGGTATCTTGTTTCTCTAAAAGACTGGCACAGGTTCCTCAATCACTCGCTCAGTGTACAGTATTCGGGTTTCCTGCCAGCAAGTCTGCAGCATGGAAGGACTCAACTCCTCTGTCGTCCCGTCTAACATCTCCTCTGATGGACATCCACCTCTTGCCACCTGGGTCTCCACTAGGCTGATCCCTGCATTGGTGCTGTCCCTCTGCTTCCTGCTCGGAGTACCTGGAAACATCGCTGTGATCATCCTCAGACCAAACTGGCAGCACCTGTCCAGTCTGAGCCAGAGTTTGATGCTGAATTTGGCCATATCAGATCTGCTCTGCCTGGTCACCCTGCCCCTGTGGATTTACACTTTGCTGTACAACTGGACCTTGGGCCTGGTGACCTGTAAGCTCTTGACATATGTGATGTACTGCAGCCTTTATGGCAGCCTGCTGACGGTGACGGCGCTGAGTGTCCAGCGCTACCTACAGGTGGTGAAGCTGCAGAAAATCTTCAGTCAGGTTGGAAGGAAGAGGATGCTGGTCCTCCTGTGGCTGACTGCGATGATCCTGTCCGTCCCTTCTTTAGTGATTCGACAGCTGATCACCGAAGACCACTTGATCACCTGTGGTCCTCACTACTCCTCCCCGGGCCAGCAGGTGGCTGTGCTGCTGATAGAGTCTCTGCCGGGGTTTGTTTCAATAATTGTTGTGGGATTTTCATACATCAGCCTCCACATAAAAGTAAACGAGGCAGCGCTCTTCAACAACCCACAGACGACCCGTCTGGTCACAAGTATCATCGTGACCTTTTTTGTGCTATGGATGCCGTATCACATCACAAATATGCTCATTGTTGGAGCTATTTCACGCAACGATGACAACATGTTGAAGTCTGGTATGTACATCCAAAGCATTGTTGGAGCACTTGTTTTTGTAAATAGCTTCATGAATCCACTCCTTTATGCATTTGCTTCTGGAAACATGTGCACTGTGTGCAAAAAAAGGGAACATGGATACTGTTGTTAATAAAGAAGCTCCCATGTTGTAAGTCTTATTGCAGAATAAACTACAGGAAAGAGTGCAGAACTTTGATGACGATAGTGAAGATTGAGAAATTTTTGAATTGTGTGTATCCGCTTACCTTAACAACATTGGGGGAACCGCACATGCCCATCTCGAACAAACTAAAACCTTTGTATTATTTGCTACTCTGCAATTTAAATGATGAAATCCAAAAGGTGCAGAAAGTTTTACTGAAATACTTTCAGATCCTTTAAATATACTAAAGACGTGTTTCTTCACTCCTCTTTGTGTTTTGTCGTTCTGTATTATCAGTGATGAAAATAAATTCCGACTTGCAACCTTTATCACTCACGTGATCGAGTTCCTTTTAATTCCGTGTCATTGTGGCTCGTGGAGGTGAAGTATGAGTTGGGCGTTGATTGTGTGGTGCGGTCCTAGATCGTAAATTGTCGTTGGTAATTTGACAAATCTCATGTGCAGCCTGCAAAGTTATTCTGTGTGTATTTTTCTGACTTTTTCACAAACTAATAATAAAAGGTATTGAGAAAAACAATCCCTTGTGTGCTGGTTGGTCCTCAGCTAGATGAAATAAATAGGCAAACAGTCAAAAGATCAACTTGTAACCTGCACACACTTTAATAAAAGGCTCAATCACCGTATTACTGGTGTCATGCTGAGAGATAATGTTCGTGGAAAGCAAGATCAATTAGTTAGTAAGTTATTCACCAACAGGTTTCTATTGTAAACAAACAACGCAATTTGATTTTAGCATTAAAGCTTTTCATGATATTCATCAGTATATGAAGTATGCCAAGTCCATGCCATGTGCAAAACAAAGAAAGAATCACCATGAATTTACTTAATTTGTTCCTCTTTTGACACTTTAAAAGGTTTACATCCTGTTCCATTAAACAAATACACAGTTCCCCTTGTAGCTCGTTCAGTGCGCAGTACAACAGATACCAGATGCCAGCAAGTCTGCAGAATGAACTCAACTCTTCTTTTCCCTCTAACATCTCTTCCTCGAGTGGAGATCCACCTCTTACTACCTGGTTCTGCACTAGTCTGATCCCCGCGTTGGTGCTGTCCCTCTGCTTCCTGCTCGGAGTACCTGGAAACATCGCTGTGATCATCCTCAGACCAAACTGGCAGCACCTGTCCAGTCTGAGCCAGAGTTTGATGCTGAATTTGGCCATATCAGATCTGCTCTGCCTGATCACCCTGCCCCTGTGGATTTACATGTTGCTGTACAGCTGGACCTTCGGCCTGGTGACCTGTAAGCTCCTGACATATGTGGTGTACTGCAGCCTTTATGGCAGCGTGCTGACCGTGACGGCGCTGAGTGTCCAGCGCTACCTACAGGTGGTGAAGCTGCAGAAAATCTTCAGCCAGGTTGGAAGGAAGAGGATGCTGGTCCTCCTGTGGCTGACTGCGATGATCCTGTCCGTCCCTCCTTCAGTGTTTCGGCAGCTGACCACTGAAGACCACTTGACCACCTGCAGTTCTCACTTCTCCTCCACGGACCAGCAGGTGGCTGTGCTGCTGATAGATTCTCTGCTGGGGTTTGTTTCAATAATTGTTGTGGTATTTTCATACATCAGCGTGCACAGAAAAGTGAACGAGGCAGCGCTCTTCAACAACCCACAGACGACCCGACTGGTCATAAGTATCATTGTGACCTTTTTTGTGCTATGGATGCCGTATCTCATCACAAATATGCTCATTGTTGCAGCTCGTCCACGCAACGATGACAACATGTTGAAGTCTGGCACGTACAGCAGGAGAATAAGTAGAACACTTGTATTTGTAAATAGCTTCATGAATCCACTCCTTTATGCATTTGCTTCCAGAAACATCTGCACTGTGTGCAAAAAAAGTGGAACTTAGATACTTAGGTTAATGTAGAAGCTTGCCGTTTAGTATATACCAAAAAACAAATATATGTGATGTCATTGACTTGTTTATGATCAGAGATTTTTTGAACTATAATGAAATACATTTTGAATTTCAATAATTTATATATTTTTTACATCCAATATCTTTCCTCAAATCAACTGTGAGCTGACCAAAACTTGTCTTTGGACAGAGATGTTGAACAGATGTTTAAAAAAAATACATATTGTTTTTTTGGAGGTTATTACTGAGGGCATCGTTCTTTCTCCCTCATTCCCTCCTGCATGTGAGTCCAAATGAATCACAATAAAAGACAAATACACTGATCAAAACTACCCTCACGTTTCATCACTTATCTCTATTCTGATTTTGTCGACTTGCTGTTTGAAAATTCAACATTCTTATTTGTTTTCACTATACATCATTCATTTCAACGAGAAATTGTAGAATTCAACATTTTTATTTGTTTATACTCATTTTGACAACAAAATGGGTTGGTGGCATACAGATTTCTATTCATCATCAGACACAATAATAATACAAGATTGTATGAACATCCCGTATATGACAACACGTATATGGTGTGTTGTGTAGAGTAGATTTAGTATTTCTTTAACATGAAGTAAAATGAAGAAAATTAAAGTTGGTTTTACTCATTTTTATTGGAGCAATAATTGTCTTATCCTTCACATAATTGCAATGTTAGTTTAATTATGTGTTTTGCTCTTGTTGTACATTTAAGAATAAGAGCTGGGGTCTTAAAACTATAGTAAGGTGTGACTTGCCAGAGGCAGTGGGTAAACACTTTAAATCTTGGTTGACATTTTATGTTGTAAATTAAATTAAGTCCTTATGTCCACACCCTTATAATATGTAAATAAAATTGCATAATCCCTCGTCCCGTAGCATTGATGTTGGTTTTAAAGCCAGCAGAAGGCGCAGGGGCTCCGTTTCCAAACAATAAACCACTCAACAGTGAGGATTTTATACTTTAAATCAGGGGTCTCAGACTCAAAGGACCTGGGGGCCGCTGGAGGCAGCATCTGGGTGAGGCTGGGCCGCATCAGGTGTTCAAAGTTCAGTTCACAAATTTTAAAATGAACTGGTTCAGTTCATAGTTCAAACAAAATATTTGAACTAAGTTCACAGTTCAGTTCTTTTTTTCCATATGTTGCTGCAAGCTATTATTTTTCTAAATTATTGCCACAGCCCATATAGATTCACAGACAGCACTTATTTTCTCAGTTTTAACACTGAAGCTATGCATCAGATTAAATCTTCATATCCAATTTTGAATCCTTATCCAACCAGGGTTTACATTAGCATTGAGGGGACAGCATTTGAGACCAAAAATATGCGTAAAATAATAAATACTTCGTACCCAAAGTATTTAGTCACTTCTTGCATATTTTTCATCAACAAGCCGACGACGGTCAGCAGCAGTTCCTGCACATGAGGACATGTCTCCCTGAGATGATTCTGTGAGTGACGGCTGCCTGTTGCATGTGAGACCTGGTAGCCCCGCCCACCCAGTCAATGCGTGCAAGCAGGCGGAACACTGAGTGCGCTTTTTTAATAAAACGTTTTAAATAAGGAATAAAAACACGACAGTTATCATTAAGGTGCAAATGTTTGCAAAGAAAGGTCAGATTCCTCCCATCATCACCGACCTTGTCAGTAACTTCATAAAACTCATTTAAATTATTATACGCCGCCTCTTTGCTACACGCAGCTGTCGCCTTCTTTTTTTTTGATGACGCATGCGCGGTGCGACGCTGGTGGCTGGTGTTGCCAGATCGGGTGTTTGTTCCGCTACTTATTAAGGCGCGTTTACCGTGTGTTTTCTATAGAAATCTGGCATCCTATTTGAACAACGTTAACCTGAAAGAACGCGCCGTTCATAGACACCAGAATGAACGAGTTCACAGTGACGTTCATCGGGCGTTAATACAGTACGTTCAGTTCACGTTCGCCCAAAATATGAACGAGTTCATGAACTATTGTTGAATGAACGCGTTCAGGCACAACACTGAGCCTAAATAAGTCCCACTGCATTGTAAGTGGCACGTGTGCGCTGTTTTTTGTGTGTTTTGTTTTTATATGCGCTGTCACATGTATTTAGCGTTCCGGCACCTTGTGATTTACAAATGAAGCACTGGAAACATCATGACCTGCGCGAAAGAGGGCGGAAAACTATGAATTACAACCTCCTGCTCTCTCTCTCTTTCTCTCTCTCTCTCTCTCTCTCTCTCACAAACACACATACACAACCCCGCCCCCCATGCCACTCACATGCATGCCGCATTCACCGGGCAGGCACACAGTAGGAAACCAGACCATCATAACGTTGTCCCACACAGCAGCTAACAGCGGGGTTGCTACAATACAAAACTCGCGGGCCGCACCAACATTAAACTTTCAAAATCAAGGTGAGGGCCACAAAATATCTTCCAGAGGGCCGCAATTGGCCCGCAGGCATCGAGTTTGAGACCCCTGCTTTGAAATCAACAGTCTGCAATTTAATTAATTCAATATACAGTTAACATCGTTATTACAACATAGATCAATTCTTGTAAAAAATAAGATCAAAATCATTAATTGAAATAAAAGACAAAGTCACACAAAAAGCATAAGATTTTTAAATGATACAGAGAGCAAATTTTTCACTTTAGTTTAAAAAGAATTGGCAAGCAAAACAAATATCTCTTCCTACCTTACAACCATAAAAAAAACATCCACAAATCTTCCTGTAAATGTTTTATATGACATCAATAGAAGTTCGCCGAGTCTTCTGTCAGCTGCTCTTTTGAAAGTGGAAAGTGAATTATTTTAAGAAGTATTTTAAAATGTAGGTGTTGCTTTTCTCAGAAATTAGGAGTCTTGGCTGATTCACTCAAGCGGATGTGGTTGCACCTCTGCTTGCAGAACAAAAATGTGTGAAAATGTCATAGATAATGGCGCTATTTGAGGTTAATTTTATTAGTTTAGCTTTTAACACATAAAAGGGGGACTTCTTGTTCCTCTGACAGACTAGCACAGTTTCCACTCACAACTCGTTCAGAGGACAGTATAACAGAGACCAGATACCAGCGAGTCTGCAGAATGGAAGAGTTCAACTCCTTTGTTGTCCCGCCTAACATCTCCTCATCTGATAAACATCCACTTTTTGTCGCCTGGGTCTCCATCAGGCTGATCCCTGCGTTGGTGCTGTCCCTCTGCTTCCTGCTCGGAGTACCTGGAAACATCGCTGTGATCATCCTCAGACCAAACTGGCAGCACCTGTCCAGTGTGAGCCAGAGTTTGATGCTGAATTTGGCCATATCAGATCTGCTCTGCCTGGTCACCCTGCCCCTGTGGATTTACATGTTGCGAGGCAGCGCTCTTCAACAACCCACAGACGACCCGTCTGGTCACGAGTATCATCGTGACCTTTTTTGTGCTATGGATGCCGTATCTCATCACAAATATGCTCATGGTTGCAGCTATTTCACGCAACAACGACATGTGGGACTCTCTCATGTACAGCCAAAGCATTGTGAGAGCACTTGTTTTTGTAAATAGCTTCATGAACCCCCTCCTTTATGCATTTGCTTCTGGAAACATGTGCACTGTGTGCAAAAAAAGGGAACATGGATACTGTTGTTAATAAAGAAGCTCCCATGTTGAAAGTCATACCATAGATCAACGTATTATTGACAGAATACCAGAAAAGAGCAAAGAGAACTTTGATGACGGTAGTTTCAAACTTGAATGCTGAAATCCAAAATGAGTCGAGAGTTTTACGGATATTCTTTCAGATCTTTTAAATATACTTAAGACCTGTTTCTCCACTCTTGTTTGTCTTTTGTCTTTCCGTGTTATCAGTGATGAATAAAAATCCTGACTTCCAACCTTCACCCTTTGTCACTCCTGGGGCCGAGTTCCTTTTTATTCTGTGTAATTGTGGTGCGTGGAGGTGAAGTATGAGATGGGCTTTGTGTGTGTTAGACGGTCCTAGATGGTAGCTTGTCATTGGTAATTTGCAAAATTTTAATTTGCGGCCTGCAAATGTATTGTTTGTGTATTTTGTTGATTGTTTCAAAGTCAATAAAGGTATTCTTGAGGAAAATAATCCCTTGCGTGCTGGTTGGTTCTCAGCTAGATGTGTAGAAAAGTGATTTAAAAAAGTCAAGCAAAGAGTCAAAAGATTGACTTGTGAATAATAGATGCACACACTTTAATCAAAGGCTCAATCACCGTATTACTGTTATCATGCTGAGAGATGATGATGGAATACAGGATTAATCAATTTACACAAAAGGTTTAATTTGTAATTAAACAACACTTCAGGTGATATTCATAAGTATATGAAGTTTACAGATTCTTCCGTCAGCTGCTGTTTTCACAGTTAAAAGTGAACTCAGAATCTTAAACATTCTTTTAAGGTGCGGGTGGTGCAAAATCAGTTGTGGCATACAGATTTCTGTTCATCATCAAACACAATAATAATACAAGATTGTATGAACATCCCATATATGACAACACATATATGGTGTGTTGTGTAGAGTACACTTAGTATTTCTTTAACATGAAGTAATAAAGAAAAGTAAAGTTTGTTTTACTAATTTTTAATAGAGCAATCATTTTCTTATCCTTCTCATTATTACAGTGTTAGTTTAATTAAGTGTTTTGCTCTTGTTGTTACAGTTAAGAATAACAGCTGGTGTGTTAAAACATTAGCAAGGTGTGACTTGCCAGAGGCAGTGGGTAAACAGTTTTAATTTTGGGGACATTTTATTTGTAATGTCCTTATAATATGTGAAGAAAAAAAAGTTCTATTACAAACAATGGGAGCGCGACAGATGCCTCAACATAACACAAAATTGTCAACACATTCTGATTTCAGATTGCCAAAATATCCCAAACAGCACAACATTCATGTTTTTTTGCAGCCAAGACGCATAACCTCTCGAGAAGGGTTATTGGCTGTTTAAGTGCATTGAGGAAGTGAACTTTGTATGGACATGACTACGACCGCAGTCGGCACTCACACCTGTACTCTGCACGCACACTTGCTTTTTTCCATTAAGCTTCTGGGTCCTTTTTTCTACCAAAGAACTTTCAACTTTCAAAAAGTTGAGAACTGCTCCTAATACTCTTTAGTTATACACACAGGCCCAGACGGGCCCCCAAAGAGCAGTCAAACCTCTTCACAGAGCTCTGGATCTCCATGGATCCAGTGACAGATCTGCGCATATTTGGCTGGGGTGATCCTCACTGCGACGTTGAAGTCCCTCCGCCCACCTCCCTCCGCCTCCACCCAGCGGTGGCCTGAAAACACCCCAACCACCCTCCGCTGCCACTTCCCTTTCCCGCCGCCCTTTCCCACTTCCTGCCTCAGGCGCAGGTAAACACCTGCACCTGCGGCGCCCGGCTGAGCGTCACAGCGCTGGTACATCAAGTGGTCCGACTGGTCGGACACCGAACAAAACCGGTAAACCACCTTCTCGTCGCCGCTCCCATCCGGCGGGCTTTTGTCAGCGTCATAGCCCGAGAAGTGGACCCGTGCAGGGGGGCCTTCAGAGGGGGCCACTCCGAGCACCATGTGCTTTTTCCCGAGGGGCCGCTTGAGCTCCAGGAGAGCGTAATCGTAGTCGGCGGACACCGAGCGCGTGGAGCTGCTGCCGTGGATCCATCCTTGAGGGACTCTAGTCCGTCTGACCCGGGCCCAACGGAAGGCGGGCCGCTTCCCGGGCTCAGCACTACGCGGCACACGGGTGGTGCTTTTCGGTTTCCCTGCTGCTCCTTCTCCCTTGAGGCCTCCAGCGCTACCACGACCGGCTTCATCCTCCCCCTCGTGGTTCCCTCCCCCGCGCCTCCTGCCTTTGCCTCCCCGTCTCCCCGTCAGCGCATCTCCATCCAGGCTATTCGGCTCCTCCCTTTCCTCCTGGATCCGTTCCTCAGCTCTCTGCCCTGCTTCTTTCCTGCCGCCCTTCCGCCTCCCTCCTCTCCTCCCACCCGTCGTCCTCAGCTGCATCACCCCTACTCTGAGGCTTCTGGTACCCTCCAGGTAGTCCCTCCCATTGTGGATGCAGTGTGCCGCTGTCAGCACGTGTTTGGGGGATATTAGGACTCCGGAGCAGCCCGTGGAGAGGCGCACGGCGGTAGAGAAAGGGTAGTTTGTGATGAAACGCGAATCAGAGATGACAAATCGCCCATCCGCCCCATAAACCTGTCGTCTTGTGCGGACGCGAGCTGGCGAACGGGCCGGCGGCCCCGCAGAGGTCTTGTTAAAGCCTTGCAAACTGACATCCGTGCGAGTGCGCGCGCCGTTGGCGTGCATGGTCTCATATCCCAGAGTCCTCTCTTGCTCGCTGCGGTCCAGGGGCGGCAGGCTGCTTTGGCACTCTATACCGCAGAGTGTCTCTGGCCAGCTTCTCTCCTCCTCCTCCTCCTGCCGGCTGAACCCAGGCGTCCCCAGAGGCTCTGTGTGCGTGTCCAGCAGCACCGGGAGGCGCTGCCTGGTCCACCTGTGCACCCGGCTGTCCTCATCTTCACCCGAAGCTCCGGAGAGGGTCAGGGCTGCTGCACAGAGCAGCACACACGGAGAGAGATTGAATTGCATCCTACTGAGAAGAACAAAGAGAACCCAAGATGAAAATAAAATATCATCTAATGACATCTATTTGTTTACCAGGTGGAGAAAGACATTCTATGCATGTTCCCACGCAGGGCCGGGTCTAGGCAGGGGCAAGAGGGGGCCTGGCCCCCTCAAATAAATGTTGTACCCCCTCAAACTAAATTTGTCAATTAGACATGGTAAAAGGTGCTGGAGCACAATGCCCCCTCAAGATTTGTGGCTGCCACCCTCATACATGCCTGTCTAGACCCGGCCCTGTTCCCACGTCTCAAACTTGTAGCATTGATGCTGGTTTTAAAGCCAGCAGAGGGCGCAGAAACTCAGTTTCCAAACAATAAGCCAAATGAACTGCAATTTAATTCATTAAATATACAGTTCAAAAAGCTGGCAATGCTTTTATTACAACATAGATCAGTTCTTTTAAAACATAAGGTTTTCTGATCTTATTGTTCCCACCCAAAATCATTAGTTGTGACCATAACATAAAATAAGCAAACATTTTGAAAGAATACAGAGAGCTAATATTTCACTTTAGTTTGAGAAGAATTGACAAGCAAAACAGATGTCTATTCCTACCTCACAACAATTAAAAAAAACATCCCCAAAACTTCCAGAGAATTTGACATCAATAAAAAAAACTCTACATACAAAAACGGCTCCCAGCTGCAGTGCGAGGAGCAGCTTTGTGCAGGATCCTCATAGAGCTCCACATCCCACTCTGATGCAGGAAGAAGCAACGAGGACACCAGCACAAAGGGGAAGTCCACCAGGAGGGGGCAAGCATGAATGAAGGTTTTAATTATGTGATGACAAAGCATTTTTGGGCCAACGTGCAGCCTGGTGGAGAGAGTTTAAAGTGTTCTTTGCCGTTTCTGCAATCATTGTTGAAACAGTGATGTTTAGAAGGTTATGCATTTATATTGAGTTATTTACAAAGAGATTTACCAACAAAACCCTTTCTTCAAGAGTGTCTATCTGGGGCTTTGATTTAAAGAATCAAAGAGCTAAAATCCTAGGACGTCAGATCATTCGCGATGGAGTTTGAGAGGTCTGGCCTTTTATCATTAAACAGGATCTTTGTATCTCGTTCCTGTTTGGATTTATCAAAAGTGAACATCCTGTTCCTTAAATGCACAGTTTCCCCTCATAACTCTGAGGACAGTTTAACAGATACCAGCGAGTCTGCAGAATGGAAGAACTCAACTCCTCTTTTGTCCCGTCTAACATCTCCTCATCTGATAAACATCCACTTTTTGTCGCCTGGGTCCCCATCAGGCTGATCCCTGCGTTGGTGCTGTCCCTCTGCTTCCTGCTCGGAGTACCTGGAAACATCGCTGTGATCATCCTCAGACCAAACTGGCAGCACATGTCCAGTCTGAGCCAGAGTTTGATGCTGAATTTGGCCATATCGGATCTGCTCTGCCTGATCACCCTGCCCCTGTGGATTTACACTTTGCTGTACAGCTGGACCTTGGGCCTGGTGACCTGTAAGCTCCTGACATATGTGGTGTACTGCAGCCTTTATGGCAGCGTGCTGACCGTGACGGCGCTGAGTGTCCAGCGCTACCTACAGGTGGTGAAGCTGCAGAAAATATTCAGTCAGTTTGGAAGGAAGAGGATGCTGGTCCTCCTGTGGCTGACTGCGATGATCCTGTCCGTCCCTTCTTCAGTGTTTCGACGGCTGACCGCTGAAGACCAGTGGACCACCTGCGATCATGACTACTCCTCGGACCAGCAGATGGCTGTGCTGCTGACGGAGTCTCTGTCGGGGTTGGTTTCAATAATTATTGTGGGATTTTCATACATCAGCCTCCACATAAAAGTGAACGAGGCAGCCTTCTTCAACAACCCACAGACGACCCGTCTGGTCACGAGTATCATCGTGACATTTTTTGTGCTATGGATGCCGTATCTCATCACAAATATGCTCATGGTTGCAGCTATTTCACGCAACAACGAGATTTGGGACTCTCTCATGTACAGCCAAAGCATTGTGAGAGCACTTGTTTTTGTAAATAGCTTCATGAACCCCCTCCTTTATGCATTTGCTTCTGGAAACATGTGCACTGTGTGCAAAAAAAGGGAACATGGATACTGTTGTTAATAAAGAAGCTTCCATGTTGAAAGTCTTACCATAGATACACGTATTAGTACCAAAAAAGGGCAAAGAGAACGTTGATGACTGTTGTGAAGATTGAGAAATAAATTAATTGTGTGTATCTGCTTACGTTAAACTACATTGGAGGAACCGCACATTCCCGTCTAGACTAAACTAAAACCTCAATACGATTTGCTACACAGTTTCTAACTTGAATGCTGAAATCCAAAATGTGTAGAGTTTTACGGAAATACTTTCAGATCCTTTAAACATACTTAAGACCTGTTTCTCCACTCTTGTTTGCATTTGTTTTTCCGTGTTATCAGTGATGAATAAAAATCCTGACATCCAACCTTCACCCTTTGTCACTCCTGGGGCCGAGTTCCTTTTTATTCTGTGAGTCTTCCGTCAGCTGCTGTTTTCAAGGTTAAAAGTGAACTCAGAATCTTAAACATTCTTTTCAGGTGCGGGGTGGTGCTTTTACTTTGAAATTCATTCAGAAAATTAGTCTAAACTTCCCTTGAGTTGATGATGTGACAGGTCTGTATTTAGGAAAATACTATGTTAAATATCTCAGATGATGATATTTGTTGACTGTTTCAAAGTCAATAAAGGTATTCTTGAGGAAAATAATCCCTTGTGTGCTGGTTGGTTCTCAGCTAGAGAACCAAATAGCTTATGAAACCAAAATGGAGGTTATGAAACTGGGGTAAAATGTTAGTTCCTTAGCAGCAAAAAGTTAATTTGTACCTCGTTCCTGTTTGGGTACAACAAAGGTGAACCTCCTGTTCCTCAGTTTCCCTCATAACTCGTTCAGAGGACAGTATAACAGATACAGGCGAGTCTGCAGAATGGAAGAACTCAACTCCTCTGTCGTCCCGTCTAACATCTCCTCTGATGGAGATCCACCTCTTGCCACCTGGTTCTGCATCAGGCTGATCCCTGCGTTGGTGCTGTCCCTCTGCTTCCTGCTCGGAGTACCTGGAAACATCGCTGTGATCATCCTCAGACCAAACTGGCAGCACATGTCCAGTCTGAGCCAGAGTTTGATGCTGAATTTGGCCATATCAGATCTGCTCTGCCTGGTCACCCTGCCCCTGTGGATTTACACTTTGCTGTACAGCTGGACCTTGGGCCTGGTGACCTGTAAGCTCCTGACATATGTGGTGTACTGCAGCCTTTATGGCAGCGTGCTGACCGTGACGGCGCTGAGTGTCCAGCGCTACCTACAGGTGGTGAAGCTGCAGAAAATATTCAGCCAGGTTGGAAGGAAGAGGATGCTGGTCCTCCTGTGGCTGACTGCGATGATCCTGTCCGTCCCTGCTTTAGTGATTCGAGAGCTGACCACTGAATACCACTGGACCAGCTGCAGTTCTCACTACTCCTCCACGGACCAGCTGGTGGCTGTGCTGCTGATAGAGTCTCTGCCGGGGTTTGTTTCAATAATTATTGTGGTATTTTCATACATCAGCGTGCACAGAAAAGTGAACGAGGCAGCGTTCTTCAACAATCCACAGACGACCTGACTGGTCACAAGTATCATCGTGACCTTTTTTGTGCTATGGATGCCGTATCACATCACAAATATGCTCATGGTTGCAGCTATTTCACGCAACGATGACAACATGTTGAAGTCTTGCACGTACAGCCGGACAATAAGTAGAGCACTTGTATTTGTGAATAGCTTTATGAATCCACTCCTTTATGCATTTGCTTCTAGAAAAATCTCCAATGCGTGCAAAACAAGGGGAACTTAGATACTTTGGGCGGAAGACTGCCGTTCAAGGAAATCTAATATTATTAAATACAAATACTAGTGAGGTCATTGGCTTGATATTTTGAGAAACAACATAATTTTTTTTTTTTTTGGGATCTATAACAAAAAGCAATATGAAGTTTATTCATTTTTTACATTATCCATCATCTTTCCTCAAATCAACTGTGAGCTGACCACAACTGTTCGTTGGACAGAGCTGTTAAAACAGAGCTGTTAAAACAGATGTTTTGTAAACAAAATTAATCAAGGAAATGTACAGACTTTGCAAGTAAATACTTTTTTTGGTCATAATTTAGGTCTAATTTTCTTATACTTCATCATACATATACTGTTTGTGTATTAGATTGTCCACAAGATTTTCAGTCAGATGAAACAAGAGTTTGTAGCATAAATACCAGACCCGTTGGGACGCAGCTGGTAAGGCTGTCAAAGAGCTATAAAAAAGTACTGAAGAAAACGTAATCCTCAGCTAATAATTATTTGTTGAGCACAAGTATTATGGCAAGTAGTAGGCAAAATGCATATAGTAGGAATATTTTAAGAAGCTCATTATATGTTTTTTATGTAATTAACAACTGTCCAAATAAATGTAGTGTGGTAAAATGTTTAATATTCTCATAGTAATTGAAATACAGCAAAGATGAAGTTGTGTGAATCGAAAAAAACTCAAATAATAAACAAATGTATTCCATTTTTTCTAAAGGTCCGTATTAAACACATGCCACAGTGGATTTTACCTCTGTGTGATCGGATTCTGCAGTGGTGGCTGGTGGATTTTTATTTTCGATAGGACCAGCCAATCAGTTTCAGAAAACATCCTTGAATGATTTAATGCAAAAGAGGTATCAAACAAGCATTATTACTTTACAGTTAAATATTTAACATTTATTCCAACAGTTTAACATAATAAAGACATTTTAATCAAACCATTCAGTGTATATATATACGCAATGGAGTTTATCGCAGCGGTCAACCAGCCTCCACTTCCAAACACAGTCAGGCCCAAAACACGGCTTTAGCACGTAGCTAACTAGCTAGTTAAACCTCGCGGTGTAACATCTCTACAGTGTTGTATGTTTTCCTCTTTCATGACGGCCCGTTGTCTAATTGTGAGATCCGGCTGATCTGGGTCCAGCTGTTTTACCTTTAGTTTCTCCAGCAAAGTTCTTCTCTCGCACCCGAGTTCGGGTCGGGTCTTCTTGAAAGGACACTGCCGGTGGTCGCTGCTGTTGTTTAAACGGCACGTCAGAATCTCGCCCTGATGAGAGCGCAAGGTAGCGCGAGCCCAAACCTCAATGTATTTTAGGACGCTAAAATGATAATGTCACTCATTGACTTTATCAGTGATTGGCTAACTGCTTCTTAGACCCGCCGCTTTGGGACCTGGCCTGAGCCCATGAGACATGCGGAGAGGACGTGCAAGAAAAGCATATATTTTGCGCAGATGTTATTTCACAAATATTACTCAGACTATTCCATGTTTTAAAAAACACAGACGATTTTCAAAATGTATTGTTAATATAATAAAAAAATATATTTTCTTTTTTTGTGGCTCAAGTTGGGGCCACTCCCCATGGCCCTCTAGGGACCAGCCACAACGGGTGCAATTAGCATAATTCCTATGACTCACATCTAGTATTATGAATTATTGTTCAACTTAGCATTAGATTCTAGTCCCTCAAATTCCACCATGATGACTATGGGGCGCCGTTTGTAAAATGTTGCACGTTCTAAAATCCTGTGCAGTTTTCGTACATTTAGCGTTATTACATGAATTAAAAAAGCAGGAAAATATTCACATGTCACTTTTTCAAACATTTAGAGACAAAATCTTGTAAATACATGCAACAACTTTTCCAAGTACAATGTTTGGCAGTAACACAAAGTTGTTAAATAATAAATGTTAAATGTAAATGTACATGTTAAATATAAATGTTAAATATAAAATGTTAAATATAAATGTAATTGTTAAATCTAAATGTAAATGTTAAAAATAAATCTAGTGTGTGGACATGCAGTTAGTGCAGGAAGCGTTTCTTCGTTGCCGGCGGCGTTGTTGATGTGTGTTTGTGTGTGTCTTTCACTACCCTTATCATGCGAGCGCTCAGCTTGGACAGCTTTTATATGATCGCCTTTGTTTTGTAAACAAAAATTCCAAAAATCTTTGTTATTGCATAGTTGCACATAATTCTATAGAAAAATGTTTTTTTAAAGAAAGAAATATCAAACAAACTCAGTATTTGCATAGTTTTATGTCATTTTATAAGAAAATGGCAATACATTTTTATTTTGAAAAATTTGTAATCAATATTTCATTTCACACAATGAAAAACGATTTTTTTTGCACACAAGGCGCATTCACTGTACTAATGTTTTTATAAGCCCTCTGAGGCAAATTTGTAATTTTCAATTTTGGGCTATACAAAATGAAATGAATGGAATAATGAGAGATGATGTTCATGGAAAGCAAGATGTATTAAAGTTACTCCCCGGAAGGTTTCAATGGTGAATAAACAACAAATTTTGAAATTCAAAGTTCATAGTTGGCTCTGAGAACAGCATTCTTGAAGCGTCACATGATGTTCATCAATTGATGATGTTCGCCAAGTCTTGTGTAAGCTGTTGTTTTGAAGGTAAAACATGGACTCCGAATCTCAAACTTCCGAGGCAAAATAGACATTCTTTTAAAGTGTGGGTGTTGTTTTTACTCTGAAATTCTGTCTGAGAAGAAGACTGTACTTCCCCTTGAGTTGATGTGACACCTCTGTATGCAATGCCTCGGATACCAAAATAGAGCTTGACATCTTGTTTCTCTAAAAGACTGGCACAGGTTCCTCAATCACTCGCTCAGTGTACAGTATTCGGGTTTCCTGCCAGCGAGTCTGCAGAATGGAAGAACTCAACTCCTCTGTCGTCCCGTCTAACATCTCCTCTGATGGACATCCACCTCTTGCCACCTGGGTCTCCACTAGTCTGATCCCTGCGTTGGTGCTGTCCCTCTGCTTCCTGCTCGGAGTACCTGGAAACATTGCTGTGATCATCCTCAGACCAAACTGGCAGCACCTGTCCAGTGTGAGCCAGAGTTTGATGCTGAATTTGGCCATATCAGATCTGCTCTGCCTGGTCACCCTGCCCCTGTGGATTTACACTTTGCTGTACAGCTGGACCTTGGGCCTGGTGACCTGTAAGCTCCTGACATATGTGGTGTACTGCAGCCTTTATGGCAGCCTGCTGACGGTGACGGCGCTGAGTGTCCAGCGCTACCTACAGGTGGTGAAGCTGCAGAAAATCTTCAGTCAGGTTGGAAGGAAGAGGATGCTGGTCCTCCTGTGGCTGACTGCGATGATCCTGTCCGTCCCTTCTTTAGTGATTCGACAGCTGATCACCGAAGACCACTTGATCACCTGTGGTCCTCACTACTCCTCCCCGGGCCAGCAGGTGGCTGTGCTGCTGATAGAGTCTCTGCCGGGGTTTGTTTCAATAATTGTTGTGGGATTTTCATACATCAGCCTCCACATAAAAGTAAACGAGGCAGCGCTCTTCAACAACCCACAGACGACCCGTCTGGTCACAAGTATCATCGTGACCTTTTTTGTGCTATGGATGCCGTATCACATCACAAATATGCTCATTGTTGGAGCTATTTCACGCAACGATGACAACATGTTGAAGTCTGGTATGTACATCCAAAGCATTGTTGGAGCACTTGTTTTTGTAAATAGCTTCATGAATCCACTCCTTTATGCATTTGCTTCTGGAAACATGTGCACTGTGTGCAAAAAAAGGGAACATGGATACTGTTGTTAATAAAGAAGCTCCCATGTTGTAAGTCTTATTGCAGAATAAACTACAGGAAAGAGTGCAGAACTTTGATGACGATAGTGAAGATTGAGAAATTTTTGAATTGTGTGTATCCGCTTACCTTAACAACATTGGGGGAACCGCACATGCCCATCTCGAACAAACTAAAACCTTTGTATTATTTGCTACTCTGCAATTTAAATGATGAAATCCAAAAGGTGCAGAAAGTTTTACTGAAATACTTTCAGATCCTTTAAATATACTAAAGACGTGTTTCTTCACTCCTCTTTGTGTTTTGTCGTTCTGTATTATCAGTGATGAAAATAAATTCCGACTTGCAACCTTTATCACTCACGTGATCGAGTTCCTTTTAATTCCGTGTCATTGTGGCTCGTGGAGGTGAAGTATGAGTTGGGCGTTGATTGTGTGGTGCGGTCCTAGATCGTAAATTGTCGTTGGTAATTTGACAAATCTCATGTGCAGCCTGCAAAGTTATTCTGTGTGTATTTTTCTGACTTTTTCACAAACTAATAATAAAAGGTATTGAGAAAAACAATCCCTTGTGTGCTGGTTGGTCCTCAGCTAGATGAAATAAATAGGCAAACAGTCAAAAGATCAACTTGTAACCTGCACACACTTTAATAAAAGGCTCAATCACCGTATTACTGGTGTCATGCTGAGAGATAATGTTCGTGGAAAGCAAGATCAATTAGTTAGTAAGTTATTCACCAACAGGTTTCTATTGTAAACAAACAACGCAATTTGATTTTAGCATTAAAGCTTTTCATGATATTCATCAGTATATGAAGTATGCCAAGTCCATGCCATGTGCAAAACAAAGAAAGAATCACCATGAATTTACTTAATTTGTTCCTCTTTTGACACTTTAAAAGGTTTACATCCTGTTCCATTAAACAAATACACAGTTCCCCTTGTAGCTCGTTCAGTGCGCAGTACAACAGATACCAGATGCCAGCAAGTCTGCAGAATGAACTCAACTCTTCTTTTCCCTCTAACATCTCTTCCTCGAGTGGAGATCCACCTCTTACTACCTGGTTCTGCACTAGTCTGATCCCCGCGTTGGTGCTGTCCCTCTGCTTCCTGCTCGGAGTACCTGGAAACATCGCTGTGATCATCCTCAGACCAAACTGGCAGCACCTGTCCAGTCTGAGCCAGAGTTTGATGCTGAATTTGGCCATATCAGATCTGCTCTGCCTGGTCACGCTGCCCCTGTGGATTTACACTTTGCTGTACAGCTGGACCTTGGGCCTGATGACTTGTAAGCTCCTGACATATGTGGTGTACTGCAGCCTTTATGGCAGCGTGCTGACCGTGACAGCGCTGAGTGTCCAGCGCTACCTACAGGTGGTGAAGCTGCAGAAAATCTTCAGCCAGGTTGGAAGGAAGAGGATGCTGGTCCTCCTGTGGCTAACTGCGATGATCCTGTCCGTCCCTCCTTCAGTGTTTCGGCAGCTGACCACTGAAGACCACTTGACCACCTGCAGTTCTCAATACTCCTCCACGGACCAGCAGGTGGCTGTGCTGCTGATAGATTCTCTGCTGGGGTTTGTTTCAATAATTGTTGTGGTATTTTCATACATCAGCGTGCACAGAAAAGTGAACGAGGCAGCGCTCTTCAACAACCCACAGACGACCCGACTGGTCATAAGTGTCATTGTGACCTTTTTTGTGCTATGGATGCCGTATCTCATCACAAATATGCTCATTGTTGCAGCTCGTCCACGCAACGATGACAACATGTTGAAGTCTGGCACGTACAGCAGGAGAATAAGTAGAACACTTGTATTTGTAAATAGCTTCATGAATCCACTCCTTTATGCATTTGCTTCCAGAAACATCTGCACTGTGTGCAAAAAAAGTGGAACTTAGATACTTAGGTTAATGTAGAAGCTT
Organism: Pungitius pungitius; assembly: GCF_949316345.1. NCBI lineage: Eukaryota > Metazoa > Chordata > Actinopteri > Perciformes > Gasterosteidae > Pungitius > Pungitius pungitius. The sequence goes on along the minus strand of NC_084919.1, from coordinate 3,426,605 downwards.
GCCGTTTAGTATATACCAAAAAACAAATATATGTGATGTCATTGACTTGTTTATGATCAGAGATTTTTTGAACTATAATGAAATACATTTTGAATTTCAATAATTTATATATTTTTTACATCCAATATCTTTCCTCAAATCAACTGTGAGCTGACCAAAACTTGTCTTTGGACAGAGATGTTGAACAGATGTTTAAAAAAAATACATATTGTTTTTTTGGAGGTTATTACTGAGGGCATCGTTCTTTCTCCCTCATTCCCTCCTGCATGTGAGTCCAAATGAATCACAATAAAAGACAAATACACTGATCAAAACTACCCTCACGTTTCATCACTTATCTCTATTCTGATTTTGTCGACTTGCTGTTTGAAAATTCAACATTCTTATTTGTTTTCACTATACATCATTCATTTCAACGAGAAATTGTAGAATTCAACATTTTTATTTGTTTATACTCATTTTGACAACAAAATGGGTTGGTGGCATACAGATTTCTATTCATCATCAGACACAATAATAATACAAGATTGTATGAACATCCCGTATATGACAACACGTATATGGTGTGTTGTGTAGAGTAGATTTAGTATTTCTTTAACATGAAGTAAAATGAAGAAAATTAAAGTTGGTTTTACTCATTTTTATTGGAGCAATAATTGTCTTATCCTTCACATAATTGCAATGTTAGTTTAATTATGTGTTTTGCTCTTGTTGTACATTTAAGAATAAGAGCTGGGGTCTTAAAACTATAGTAAGGTGTGACTTGCCAGAGGCAGTGGGTAAACACTTTAAATCTTGGTTGACATTTTATGTTGTAAATTAAATTAAGTCCTTATGTCCACACCCTTATAATATGTAAATAAAATTGCATAATCCCTCGTCCCGTAGCATTGATGTTGGTTTTAAAGCCAGCAGAAGGCGCAGGGGCTCCGTTTCCAAACAATAAACCACTCAACAGTGAGGATTTTATACTTTAAATCAGGGGTCTCAGACTCAAAGGACCTGGGGGCCGCTGGAGGCAGCATCTGGGTGAGGCTGGGCCGCATCAGGTGTTCAAAGTTCAGTTCACAAATTTTAAAATGAACTGGTTCAGTTCATAGTTCAAACAAAATATTTGAACTAAGTTCACAGTTCAGTTCTTTTTTTCCATATGTTGCTGCAAGCTATTATTTTTCTAAATTATTGCCACAGCCCATATAGATTCACAGACAGCACTTATTTTCTCAGTTTTAACACTGAAGCTATGCATCAGATTAAATCTTCATATCCAATTTTGAATCCTTATCCAACCAGGGTTTACATTAGCATTGAGGGGACAGCATTTGAGACCAAAAATATGCGTAAAATAATAAATACTTCGTACCCAAAGTATTTAGTCACTTCTTGCATATTTTTCATCAACAAGCCGACGACGGTCAGCAGCAGTTCCTGCACATGAGGACATGTCTCCCTGAGATGATTCTGTGAGTGACGGCTGCCTGTTGCATGTGAGACCTGGTAGCCCCGCCCACCCAGTCAATGCGTGCAAGCAGGCGGAACACTGAGTGCGCTTTTTTAATAAAACGTTTTAAATAAGGAATAAAAACACGACAGTTATCATTAAGGTGCAAATGTTTGCAAAGAAAGGTCAGATTCCTCCCATCATCACCGACCTTGTCAGTAACTTCATAAAACTCATTTAAATTATTATACGCCGCCTCTTTGCTACACGCAGCTGTCGCCTTCTTTTTTTTTGATGACGCATGCGCGGTGCGACGCTGGTGGCTGGTGTTGCCAGATCGGGTGTTTGTTCCGCTACTTATTAAGGCGCGTTTACCGTGTGTTTTCTATAGAAATCTGGCATCCTATTTGAACAACGTTAACCTGAAAGAACGCGCCGTTCATAGACACCAGAATGAACGAGTTCACAGTGACGTTCATCGGGCGTTAATACAGTACGTTCAGTTCACGTTCGCCCAAAATATGAACGAGTTCATGAACTATTGTTGAATGAACGCGTTCAGGCACAACACTGAGCCTAAATAAGTCCCACTGCATTGTAAGTGGCACGTGTGCGCTGTTTTTTGTGTGTTTTGTTTTTATATGCGCTGTCACATGTATTTAGCGTTCCGGCACCTTGTGATTTACAAATGAAGCACTGGAAACATCATGACCTGCGCGAAAGAGGGCGGAAAACTATGAATTACAACCTCCTGCTCTCTCTCTCTTTCTCTCTCTCTCTCTCTCTCTCTCTCACAAACACACATACACAACCCCGCCCCCCATGCCACTCACATGCATGCCGCATTCACCGGGCAGGCACACAGTAGGAAACCAGACCATCATAACGTTGTCCCACACAGCAGCTAACAGCGGGGTTGCTACAATACAAAACTCGCGGGCCGCACCAACATTAAACTTTCAAAATCAAGGTGAGGGCCACAAAATATCTTCCAGAGGGCCGCAATTGGCCCGCAGGCATCGAGTTTGAGACCCCTGCTTTGAAATCAACAGTCTGCAATTTAATTAATTCAATATACAGTTAACATCGTTATTACAACATAGATCAATTCTTGTAAAAAATAAGATCAAAATCATTAATTGAAATAAAAGACAAAGTCACACAAAAAGCATAAGATTTTTAAATGATACAGAGAGCAAATTTTTCACTTTAGTTTAAAAAGAATTGGCAAGCAAAACAAATATCTCTTCCTACCTTACAACCATAAAAAAAACATCCACAAATCTTCCTGTAAATGTTTTATATGACATCAATAGAAGTTCGCCGAGTCTTCTGTCAGCTGCTCTTTTGAAAGTGGAAAGTGAATTATTTTAAGAAGTATTTTAAAATGTAGGTGTTGCTTTTCTCAGAAATTAGGAGTCTTGGCTGATTCACTCAAGCGGATGTGGTTGCACCTCTGCTTGCAGAACAAAAATGTGTGAAAATGTCATAGATAATGGCGCTATTTGAGGTTAATTTTATTAGTTTAGCTTTTAACACATAAAAGGGGGACTTCTTGTTCCTCTGACAGACTAGCACAGTTTCCACTCACAACTCGTTCAGAGGACAGTATAACAGAGACCAGATACCAGCGAGTCTGCAGAATGGAAGAGTTCAACTCCTTTGTTGTCCCGCCTAACATCTCCTCATCTGATAAACATCCACTTTTTGTCGCCTGGGTCTCCATCAGGCTGATCCCTGCGTTGGTGCTGTCCCTCTGCTTCCTGCTCGGAGTACCTGGAAACATCGCTGTGATCATCCTCAGACCAAACTGGCAGCACCTGTCCAGTGTGAGCCAGAGTTTGATGCTGAATTTGGCCATATCAGATCTGCTCTGCCTGGTCACCCTGCCCCTGTGGATTTACATGTTGCGAGGCAGCGCTCTTCAACAACCCACAGACGACCCGTCTGGTCACGAGTATCATCGTGACCTTTTTTGTGCTATGGATGCCGTATCTCATCACAAATATGCTCATGGTTGCAGCTATTTCACGCAACAACGACATGTGGGACTCTCTCATGTACAGCCAAAGCATTGTGAGAGCACTTGTTTTTGTAAATAGCTTCATGAACCCCCTCCTTTATGCATTTGCTTCTGGAAACATGTGCACTGTGTGCAAAAAAAGGGAACATGGATACTGTTGTTAATAAAGAAGCTCCCATGTTGAAAGTCATACCATAGATCAACGTATTATTGACAGAATACCAGAAAAGAGCAAAGAGAACTTTGATGACGGTAGTTTCAAACTTGAATGCTGAAATCCAAAATGAGTCGAGAGTTTTACGGATATTCTTTCAGATCTTTTAAATATACTTAAGACCTGTTTCTCCACTCTTGTTTGTCTTTTGTCTTTCCGTGTTATCAGTGATGAATAAAAATCCTGACTTCCAACCTTCACCCTTTGTCACTCCTGGGGCCGAGTTCCTTTTTATTCTGTGTAATTGTGGTGCGTGGAGGTGAAGTATGAGATGGGCTTTGTGTGTGTTAGACGGTCCTAGATGGTAGCTTGTCATTGGTAATTTGCAAAATTTTAATTTGCGGCCTGCAAATGTATTGTTTGTGTATTTTGTTGATTGTTTCAAAGTCAATAAAGGTATTCTTGAGGAAAATAATCCCTTGCGTGCTGGTTGGTTCTCAGCTAGATGTGTAGAAAAGTGATTTAAAAAAGTCAAGCAAAGAGTCAAAAGATTGACTTGTGAATAATAGATGCACACACTTTAATCAAAGGCTCAATCACCGTATTACTGTTATCATGCTGAGAGATGATGATGGAATACAGGATTAATCAATTTACACAAAAGGTTTAATTTGTAATTAAACAACACTTCAGGTGATATTCATAAGTATATGAAGTTTACAGATTCTTCCGTCAGCTGCTGTTTTCACAGTTAAAAGTGAACTCAGAATCTTAAACATTCTTTTAAGGTGCGGGTGGTGCAAAATCAGTTGTGGCATACAGATTTCTGTTCATCATCAAACACAATAATAATACAAGATTGTATGAACATCCCATATATGACAACACATATATGGTGTGTTGTGTAGAGTACACTTAGTATTTCTTTAACATGAAGTAATAAAGAAAAGTAAAGTTTGTTTTACTAATTTTTAATAGAGCAATCATTTTCTTATCCTTCTCATTATTACAGTGTTAGTTTAATTAAGTGTTTTGCTCTTGTTGTTACAGTTAAGAATAACAGCTGGTGTGTTAAAACATTAGCAAGGTGTGACTTGCCAGAGGCAGTGGGTAAACAGTTTTAATTTTGGGGACATTTTATTTGTAATGTCCTTATAATATGTGAAGAAAAAAAAGTTCTATTACAAACAATGGGAGCGCGACAGATGCCTCAACATAACACAAAATTGTCAACACATTCTGATTTCAGATTGCCAAAATATCCCAAACAGCACAACATTCATGTTTTTTTGCAGCCAAGACGCATAACCTTTCGAGAAGGGTTATTGGCTGTTTAAGTGCATTGAGGAAGTGAACTTTGTATGGACATGACTACGACCGCAGTCGGCACTCACACCTGTACTCTGCACGCACACTTGCTTTTTTCCATTAAGCTTCTGGGTCCTTTTTTCTACCAAAGAACTTTCAACTTTCAAAAAGTTGAGAACTGCTCCTAATACTCTTTAGTTATACACACAGGCCCAGACGGGCCCCCAAAGAGCAGTCAAACCTCTTCACAGAGCTCTGGATCTCCATGGATCCAGTGACAGATCTGCGCATATTTGGCTGGGGTGATCCTCACTGCGACGTTGAAGTCCCTCCGCCCACCTCCCTCCGCCTCCACCCAGCGGTGGCCTGAAAACACCCCAACCACCCTCCGCTGCCACTTCCCTTTCCCGCCGCCCTTTCCCACTTCCTGCCTCAGGCGCAGGTAAACACCTGCACCTGCGGCGCCCGGCTGAGCGTCACAGCGCTGGTACATCAAGTGGTCCGACTGGTCGGACACCGAACAAAACCGGTAAACCACCTTCTCGTCGCCGCTCCCATCCGGCGGGCTTTTGTCAGCGTCATAGCCCGAGAAGTGGACCCGTGCAGGGGGGCCTTCAGAGGGGGCCACTCCGAGCACCATGTGCTTTTTCCCGAGGGGCCGCTTGAGCTCCAGGAGAGCGTAATCGTAGTCGGCGGACACCGAGCGCGTGGAGCTGCTGCCGTGGATCCATCCTTGAGGGACTCTAGTCCGTCTGACCCGGGCCCAACGGAAGGCGGGCCGCTTCCCGGGCTCAGCACTACGCGGCACACGGGTGGTGCTTTTCGGTTTCCCTGCTGCTCCTTCTCCCTTGAGGCCTCCAGCGCTACCACGACCGGCTTCATCCTCCCCCTCGTGGTTCCCTCCCCCGCGCCTCCTGCCTTTGCCTCCCCGTCTCCCCGTCAGCGCATCTCCATCCAGGCTATTCGGCTCCTCCCTTTCCTCCTGGATCCGCTCCTCAGCTCTCTGCCCTGCTTCTTTCCTGCCGCCCTTCCGCCTCCCTCCTCTCCTCCCACCCGTCGTCCTCAGCTGCATCACCCCTACTCTGAGGCTTCTGGTACCCTCCAGGTAGTCCCTCCCATTGTGGATGCAGTGTGCCGCTGTCAGCATGTGTTTGGGGGATATTAGGACTCCGGAGCAGCCCGTGGAGAGGCGCACGGCGGTAGAGAAAGGGTAGTTTGTGATGAAACGCGAATCAGAGATGACAAATCGCCCATCCGCCCCATAAACCTGTCGTCTCGTGCGGACGCGAGCTGGCGCACGGGCCGGCGGCCCCGCAGAGGTCTCGTTAAAGCCCTGCAAACTGACATCCGTGCGAGTGCGCGCGCCGTTGGCGTGCATGGTCTCATATCCCAGAATCCTCTCTTGCTCGCTGCGGTCCAGGGGCGGCAGGCTGCTTTGGCACTCTATACCGCAGAGTGTCTCTGGCCAGCTTCTCTCCTCCTCCTCCTCCTGCCGGCTGAACCCAGGCGTCCCCAGAGGCTCTGTGTGCGTGTCCAGCAGCACCGGGAGGCGCTGCCTGGTCCACCTGTGCACCCGGCTGTCCTCATCTTCACCCGAAGCTCCGGAGAGGGTCAGGGCTGCTGCACAGAGCAGCACACACGGAGAGAGATTGAATCGCATCCTACTGAGAAGAACAAAGAGAACCCAAGATGAAAATAAAATATCATCTAATGACATCTATTTGTTCACCAGGTGGAGAAAGACATTCTATGCATGTTCCCACGCAGGGCCGGGTCTAGGCAGGGGCAAGAGGGGGCCTGGCCCCCTCAAATAAATGTTGTGCCCCCTCAAACTAAATTTGTCAATTAGACATGGTAAAAGGTGCTGGAGCACAATGCCCCCTCAAGATTTGTGGCTGCCCCCTCATACATGCCTGTCTAGACCCGGCCCTGTTCCCACGTCTCAAACTTGTAGCATTGATGCTGGTTTTAAAGCCAGCAGAGGGCGCAGAAGCTCAGTTTCCAAACAATAAGCCAAATTAACTGCAATTTAATTCATTAAATATACAGTTCAAAAAGCTGGCAATGCTTTTATTACAACATAGATCAGTTCTTTTAAAACATAAGGTTTTCTGATCTTATTGTTCCCACCCGAAATCATTAGTTGTGACATAACATAAAATAAGCAAACATTTTGAAACAATACAGAGAGCTAATATTTCACTTTAGTTTGAGAAGAATTGACAAGCAAAACAGATGTCTATTCCTACCTCACAACAATTTAAAAAAACATCCCCAAAACTTCCAGAGAATTTGACATCAATAAAAAAAACTCTACGTACAAAAACGGCTCCCAGCTGCAGTGCGAGGAGCAGCTTTGTGCAGGATCCTCATAGAGCTCCACATCCCACTCTGATGCAGGAAGAAGCAACGAGGACACCAGCACAAAGGGGAAGTCCACCAGGAGGGGGCAAGCATGAATGAAGGTTTTAATTATGTGATGACAAAGCATTTTTGGGCCAACGTGCAGCCTGGTGGAGAGAGTTTAAAGTGTTTTTTGCCGTTTCTGCAATCATTGTTGAAACAGTGATGTTTAGAAGGATATGCATTTATATTGAGTTATTTACAAAGAGATTTACCAACAAAACCCTTTCTTCAAGAGTGTCTATCTGGGGCTTTGATTTAAAGAATCAAAGAGATAAAATCCTAGGACTTCAGATCATTCGCGATGGAGTTTGAGAGGTCTGGCCTTTTATCATTAAACAGGATCTTTGTATCTCGTTCCTGTTTGGATTTATCAAAAGTGAACATCCTGTTCCTTAAATGCACAGTTTCCCCTCATAACTCTGAGGACAGTTTAACAGATACCAGATACCAGCGAGTCTGCAGAATGGAAGAACTCAACTCCTCTGTTGTCCCGTCTAACATCTCCTCATCTGATAAACATCCACTTTTTGTCGCCTGGGTCGCCATCAGGCTGATCCCTGCGTTGGTGCTGTCCCTCTGCTTCCTGCTCGGAGTACCTGGAAACATCGCTGTGATCATCCTCAGACCAAACTGGCAGCACATGTCCAGTCTGAGCCAGAGTTTGATGCTGAATTTGGCCATATCGGATCTGCTCTGCCTGATCACCCTGCCCCTGTGGATTTACATGTTGCTGTACAGCTGGACCTTCGGCCTGGTGACCTGTAAGCTCATTGCATATGTGGTGTACTGCAGCCTTTATGGCAGCGTGCTGACCGTGACGGCGCTGAGTGTCCAGCGCTACCTACAGGTGGTGAAGCTGCAGAAAATCTTCAGTCAGGTTGGAAGGAAGAGGATGCTGGTCCTCCTGTGGCTGACTGCGATGATCCTGTCCGTCCCTTATTCAGTGTTTCGACAGCTGTCCAATGAAGACCACTGGACCACCTGCATTCCTCACTACTCCACACCGGACCAGCAGATGGCTGTGCTGCTGACGGAGTCTCTGTCGGGGTTGGTTTCAATAATTGTTGTGGGATTTTCATACATCAGCCTCCACATAAAAGTGAACGAGGCAGCGTTCTTCAACAACCCACAGACGACCCGTCTGGTCACGAGTATCATCGTGACCTTTTTTGTGCTATGGATGCCGTATCTCATCACAAATATGCTCATGGTTGCAGCTATTTCACGCAACAACGAGATTTGGGACTCTCTCATGTACAGCCAAAGCATTGTGAGAGCTCTTGTTTTTGTAAATAGCTTCATGAATCCACTCCTTTATGCATTTGCTTCTGGAAACATGTGCACTGTGTGCAAAAAAAGGGAACATGGATACTGTTGTTAATAAAGAAGCTCCCATGTTGAAAGTCTCACCATAGATACACGTATTAATACCAAAAAAGGGCAAAGAGAACTTTGATGACGGTAGTGAAGATTGAGAAATAAATTAATTGTGTGTATCTGCTTACGTTAAACTACATTGGAGGAACCGCACATTCCCGTCTTGACTAAACTAAAACCTTAATACGATTTGCTACAGTTTCTAACTTGAATGCTGAAATCCAAAATGTGTCGAGAGTTTTACGGAAATACTTTCAGATCCTTTAAATATACTTAAGACCTGTTTCTCCACTCTTGTTTGTATTTATTTTTCCGTGCTATCAGTGATGAATAAAAATCCTGACTTCCAACCTTCACCCTTTGTCACTCCTGGGGCCGAGTTCCTTTTTATTGTGTGAGTCTTCCGTCAGCTGCTGTTTTCAAGGTTAAAAGTGAACTCTGAATCTTAAACATTCTTTTAAGGTGCGGGGTGGTGCTTTTACTTTGAAATTCGTTCAGAGAATTAGTCTGAACTTCCCTTGAGTTGATGATGTGACAGGTCTGTATCCAGGAAAATACTATGTTAAAATATCTGAGATGATGATATTTGTTGACTGTTTCAAAGTCAATAAAGGTATTCTTGAGGAAAATAATCCCTTGTGTGCTGGTTGGTTCTCAGCTAGATAACCAAATAGAGCTTATTAAACCAAAATGGAGCTTATGAAACTGGGGTAAAATTTTAGTTCCTTAGCAGCAAAAAGTTATTTGTACCTCGTTCCTGTTTGGGTACAACAAAGGTGAACCTCCTGTTCCTCTAAATTAAGTACATTTTTCCTCATAACTCGTTCAGAGGACAGTATAACAGATACCAGCGAGTCTGCAGAATGGAAGAACTCAACCCCTCTGTCATCCCGTCTAACATTTCCTCCTCTGATGGAGATCCACCTCTTGCCACCTGGGTCTCCATCAGGCTGATCCCTGCGTTGGTGCTGTCCCTCTGCTTCCTGCTCGGAGTACCTGGAAACATCGCTGTGATCATCCTCAGACCAAACTGGCAGCACCTGTCCAGTCTGAGCCAGAGTTTGATGCTGAATTTGGCCATATCAGATCTGCTCTGCCTGATCACCCTGCCCCTGTGGATTTACACTTTTCTGTACAGCTGGACCTTCGGCCTGGTGACCTGTAAGCTCATTGCATATCAAGTTTACTGCAGTGTTTATGGCAGCCTGCTGACGGTGACGGCGCTGAGTGTCCAGCGCTACCTACAGGTGGTAAAGCTGCAGAAGATCTTCAGTCAGGTTGGAAGGAAGAGGATGCTGGTCCTCCTGTGGCTGACTGCGATGATCCTGTCCGTCCCTGCTTTAGCGTTTCGGCAGCCGACCACCGAAGACCACTTGACCAGCTGCATTTCTCACTACTCCTCCACGGACCAGCAGGTGGCTGTGCTGCTGACGGAGTCTCTGCCGGGGTTTGTTTCAATAACTATTGTAGTATTTTCATACATCAGCGTGCACAGAAAAGTGAACGAGGCAGCGCTCTTCAACAACCCACAGACGACCCGTCTGGTCACAAGTATCATTGTGACCTTTTTTGTGCTATGGATGCCGTTTCACATCACAAATATGCTGATGGTTGCAGCTCTTTCACGCAACGATGACAACATGTTGAAGTCTTGCACGTACAGCCGGAGAATAAGTAGAGCGCTTGTATTTGTAAATAGTTTCATGAATCCACTCCTTTATGCATTTGCTTCTAGAAAAATCTCCAATGCGTGCAAAAAAAGGGGAACTTAGATACTTTGGGCGGAAGACTGCCGTTTAAGGAAATCTAATAATATTAAATACAAATACCAGTGAAGTCATTGGCTTGATATTTAGAAAAACAACACAATTGTTTTTTCTTTTGGATCTATAACAAAAAGCAATATGAAGTTTATTCATTTTTTTAGATTATCCATCATCTTTCCTCAAATCAACTGTGAGCTGACCACAACTGTTCCTTGGACAGAGCTGTTAAAACAGATGTTTCGTAAACAAAATTAATCAAGGAAATGTACAGACTTTGCAAGTAAACACTTTTTTTGGTCATAATTTGGTTCTAATTTTCTTATACTTCATCATACATATACTGTCTGTGTATTAGATTGTCCACAAGATTTTCAGTCAGATGAAACAACAGTTTTTATACAATTGCTTTTGTTTGCAATTAGAAAGAAACATCTTAACAAACATTTTTGTTGCATAGTTACTTGTAATTTTTTAGAAAACTATTGAAATACAATAATTTTAAAATAAAGATGTAATCAATATTTTATTATACATAATGAAAAGTGCTTTTGCAATTTTATGGCCAAACGTTATATTCTCAGCAATAGTGCCTAACTGAAAAAGTGAATGTACGGTATGTGAAGTGAAGACAACCAGCAGCTGGCTAACTTAGCTTAGCATAAATACCAGACCCATTGGGACGCAGCTGGTAAGACTGTCAAAGAGCTATAAAAAAGTACTGTAGAAAACGTAAACCTCAGCTAATAATTATATGTTGAGCACAAGTATTATGGCAAGTAGTAGGCAAAATGCACATTGTGGGAATATTTTAAGAAGCTCATTATATGTTTTGTATGTAATTAACAACTGTCCAAATAAAAGTAGTGTGGTAAAATGTTTAATATTCTCATAGTAATTGAAATACAGCAAAGATATGAAGTTGTGTGAAATGGAAAAAACTCAAATAATGAACAAATTTATTCAATTTTTTCTTAAGGTCCGTATTAAATACATGCCACAGTGTATTTTACCTCTGTTTGATCGTATTCTGCAGTGGTGGCTGGTGGATTTTATTTTCGGTAGGACCAGCCAATCAGTTTCAGAAAACATCCTTGTATGATTTAATGCAAAAGAGGTATTAAACAAGCATTATTACTTTACAGTTAAATATTTAACATTTATTCCAACAGTTTAACATAATAAAGACATTTTAATCAAACCATTCAGTGTATATATATATATATATATATATATATACATATATATATATATACGCAATGGAGTTTATCGCAGCGGTCAACCAGCCTCCACTTCCAAACACAGTCAGGCCCAAAACACGGCTTTAGCACGTAGCTAACTAGCTAGCTAAACCTGGCGGTGTAACATCTCTACAGTGTTGTATGTTTTCCTCTTTCATGACGGCCCGTTGTCTGATTGTGAGATCAGGCTGATCTGGGTCCAGCTGTTTTACCTTTAGTTTCTCCAGCAAAGTTCTTCTCTCGCACCTGAGTTCGGGTCGGGTCTTCTTGAAAGGACACTGCCGGTGGTCGCTGCTGTTGTTTAAACGGCACGTCAGAATCTCGCCCTGATGAGAGCGCAAGGTAGCGCGAGCCCAAACCTCAATGTATTTTAGGACGCTAAAATTATAATGTCACTCATTGACTTTATCAGTGATTGGCTAACTGCTTCTTAGACCCGCCGCTTTGGGACATGGCCTGAGCCCATGAGACATGCGGAGAGGACGTGCAAGAAAAGCATATATTTTGCGCAGATGTTATTTCACAAATATTACTCAGGCTATTCCATGTTTTGAAAAACACAGACGATTTTCAAAATGTATTGTTAATATAGTAAAAAAATATATTTTCTTTTTTTGTGGCTCAAAGTGGGGCCACTCCCCATGGCCCTCTAGGGACCAGCCACAACGGCTGCAATTAGCATAATTCCTATGACTCACATCTAGTATTATGAATTACTGTTCAACTTAGCATTAGATTCTAGTCCCTCAAATTCCACCATGATGACTATGGGGCGCCGTTTGTAAAATGTTGCACGTTCTAAAATCCTGTGCAGTTTTCGTACATTTAGCGTTATCACATTAATAAAAATAGCAGGACAACATTCACATGTCACTTTTTCAAACATTTAGAGACAAAATCATGTAAATACATGCAACAACTTTTCCAAGTACAATGTTTGGCAGTAACACAAAGTTGTTAAATAATAAATGTTAAATGTAAATGTACATGTTAAATATAAATGTTAAATCTAAATGTAATTGTTAAATCTAAATCTAAATGTTAAAAAAAAATCTAGTGTGTGGACATGCAGTTAGTGCAGGAAGCGTTTCTTCGTTGCCGGCGGCGTTGTTGATGTGTGTTTGTGTGTGTCTTTCACTACCCTTATCATGCGAGCGCTCAGCTTGGACAGCTTTTATATGATCGCCTTTGTTTTGTAAACAAAAATTCCAAAAATCTTTGTTATTGCATAGTTGCACGTAATTCGATAGAAAAATGTTTTTTTAAAGAAAATATCAAATAAACTCAGTATTTGCATAGTTTCATGTCATTTTATAAGAAATTGGCAATACATTACATTTTTATTTTGAAAAATGTGTAATCAATATTTCATTTCACACAATGAAAAACGATTTATTTTGCACACAAGGCTCATTCACTGTATGTTTTTATAAGCCCTCTAAAGGCAAATTTGTAATTTGCAATTTTGGGCTATACAAAAGGAAATTAGGTTTCCATGGTGAATAAACAACAAAATTTCAAATTTAAAGTTGATAGTTGGCTCTGAGAACTGCATTGAAGCCTCACATGATGTTCATCAATTGATGATGTTCGCCAATACTTCTGTCAGCTGTTGTTTTGAAGGTCAAACCTGAACTCCGAATCTCAAACTTCCGAGGCAACATAGACATTCTTTTAAGGTGTGGGTGTTGTTTTTCCTTTGAAATTCTGTCTGAGAAGGAGACTGTACTTCCCCTTGAGTTGATATTGCGTTGATGTGACAGCTCTGTATGCAATACCTCGGATGAAATGGCACTATGTGCAAAACCAAAATAGAGCTTGTTTGCATAGCTGAAAGACTGGAACAGGTTCCTCACTCACTCGCTGAGTGTACAGTATTCGGGTTTCCTGCCAGCAAGTCTGCAGCATGGAAGGACTCAACTCCTCTGTTGTCCCGTCTAACATCTCCTCTGATGGACATCCACCTTTTGCCGCCTGGGTCTCCATCAGGCTGATCCCTGTGTTGGTGCTGTCCCTCTGCTTCCTGCTCGGAGTACCTGGAAACATCGCTGTGATCATCCTCAGACCAAACTGGCAGCACCTGTCCAGTGTGAGCCAGAGTTTGATGCTGAATTTGGCCATATCAGATCTGCTCTGCCTGGTCACCCTGCCCCTGTGGATTTACACTTTGCTGTACAACTGGACCTTGGGCCTGGTGACCTGTAAGCTCTTGACATATGTGATGTACTGCAGCCTTTATGGCAGCCTGCTGACGGTGACGGCGCTGAGTGTCCAGCGCTACCTACAGGTGGTGAAGCTGCAGAAAATCTTCAGTCAGGTTGGAAGGAAGAGGATGCTGGTCCTCCTGTGGCTGACTGCGATGATCCTGTCCGTCCCTTCTTTAGTGATTCGACAGCTGATCACCGAAGACCACTTGATCACCTGTGGTCCTCACTACTCCTCCCCGGGCCAGCAGGTGGCTGTGCTGCTGATAGAGTCTCTGCCGGGGTTTGTTTCAATAATTGTTGTGGGATTTTCATACATCAGCCTCCACATAAAAGTAAACGAGGCAGCGCTCTTCAACAACCCACAGACGACCCGTCTGGTCACAAGTATCATCGTGACCTTTTTTGTGCTATGGATGCCGTATCACATCACAAATATGCTCATTGTTGGAGCTATTTCACGCAACGATGACAACATGTTGAAGTCTGGTATGTACATCCAAAGCATTGTTGGAGCACTTGTTTTTGTAAATAGCTTCATGAATCCACTCCTTTATGCATTTGCTTCTGGAAACATGTGCACTGTGTGCAAAAAAAGGGAACATGGATACTGTTGTTAATAAAGAAGCTTCCATGTTGTAAGTCTTATTGCAGAATAAACTACAGGAAAGAGTGCAGAACTTTGATGACGGTAGTGAAGATTGAGAAATTATTGAATTGTGTGTATCCGCTTACATTTACAACATTGGGGGAACCGCTCATGCCCATCTTGACCAAACTAAAACCTTAATATTATTTGCTACTCTGTAATTTAAAGGAGGAAATCCAAAAGGTGCAGAAAGTTTTACTGAAATACTTTCAGATCCTTTAAATATACTAAAGACGTGTTTCTTCACTCCTCTTTGTGTTTTGTCGTTCTGTATTATCAGTGATGAAAATAAATTCCGACTTACAACCTTTATCAGTCACATGACCGAGTTCCTTTTAATTCCGTGTCATTGTGGATCGTGGAGGTGAAGTTTGAGTTGGGCGTTGATTGTGTGGTGCGGTCCTAGATCGTAGATTGTCGTTGGTAATTTGACAAACCTCATATGTGGCTTGCAAATTCTGTGTGTATTTTTCTGACTTTTTCACAAACTAATAAAAGGTATTGAGAAAAACAATCCCTTGTGTGCTGGTTGGTCCTCAGCTAGAGGAAATAAATCAGGCAAACAGTCAAAAGATCAACTTGTAACCTGCGCACACTTTAATAAAAGGCTCAATCACCGTATTACTGGTGTCATGCTGAGAGATGATGTTCGTGGAAAGCAAGATCAATTAAAGTTATTCACCAAAAGGTTTATATTGTAAACAAACAACGCAATTTGAAATTTTTTAAAGCTTTTCATGATATTCATCAGTATATGAAGTATGCCAAGTCAATGCCATGTGCAAAACGAAGAAAGAACCACCATGAATTTAGTTAATTTGTTCCTCTTTTGACACTTTAAAAGGTTTACATCCTGTTCCATTAAACAAATACACAGTTCCCCTTGTAGCTCGTTCAGTGCGCAGTACAACAGATACCAGATGCCAGCAAGTCTGCAGAATGAACTCAACTCTTCTTTTCCCTCTAACATCTCTTCCTCGAGTGGAGATCCACCTCTTACTACCTGGTTCTGCACTAGTCGGATCCCTGCGTTGGTGCTGTCCCTCTGCTTCCTGCTCAGAGTACCTGAAACATCGCTGTGATCATCCTCAGACCAAACTGACCGCACCTGTCATTGGGACCTTCATTGTGCTATGGATGCCGTATCTCATCACAAATAGGCTCATTGTTGCAGCTATTTCACGCAACTATGACATGTGGAAGAGTGTCGTGTACAGCCGGAGAAGAGCTATAGCACTTATATTTGTTAATGCCTCCATAAATACACTTCTTTATGCATCTGCTTCTAGAAACATGTGCACTGTGTGCACATAAAGGTGACCTTAGATACTTTGGTTAATGCGGAAGCTTGCTGTTCAAAGAAATCTAATGTCATATACAACAACAACAACAACAACAAAAATACCAGTGAGGTCATTGACTTGATGGTGATCTTTTTTGGATCTAATGAAAGTAAGAGACATTTTAAAGTTTAATTATTTTTTTGGATTAACTCACATTTTCTCTCAAATCAACTGTGAGTGGAATTTAAAGAAAAGAAAATGTAAAGAATTTGAAAGTAATATTTCTTAGGTGATAATTTGGGTCTAATTTTCTTTTTCCTCATCATACATTATTTAAATGTTGTTTAGTGTGCGTCTAGTTGGTCTGTTGCAGACTGTCTACAAGCTTTTCAGTCAGATGAAAAATTAAATGTTTGTGTTGGAGTGCATCCAATGCAATGAATATTTAGCTGCAGACATACAGATTAGTGGAATGTTAAATAGGGAGAGGGAGAGTATGATGCACAAAATAAGCAGATGTACACACTTAACTTACTATTGCACCTCTTATAAAATGTTTCACTTAAGTACTTTTATGGCCAAACTGTGAAAGGTTTTGTTTTGAAGATGTTATGTCATGGGAAGTTAAAGTGAAGATTCAACCAACAATTGGTATTTGTAGAGCGGTATTAGCAGCATTCAGCAAGCAAGCAAAACGCACTTAGTGTGAATATTCTAAGCTCATTATATTTTTTGTATGTAATTTACAACTGTAAAGTGAAATGTTCAACATTCTCATAGCATTTCAAATACAGCAAATGTTATGAAGTGGCGTTAAATGAAAAAACTCAATTAAATGAACAAATATATCGCATGTGTTATTAAGGTCAGTATTGAGTACATGCTGCGGTGTTTATTATGTCCGTCTTCGTGTGATCGTAAATGAACAGTAGCCCCCCACAGCAGCATGCGTTTCCAAAGATAACTTCCAGATTATTTCTGTTATTATTCAA